>NW_006922352.1:152381-153483 GCF_000298275.1 Orycteropus afer afer
CAGAGCTCCTAGGGAGCTCAAGTTCAGATAAAGGCAGCTGAGTGGTGCGTATGTTTTAAGTGCTCAACTAGCAGCCAAAAGGCTGGTGGCTTGAACCCACTCAGAGGCCCCTTGGAACCCAGCAATCTGCTTCTGAAAGGTCAGAGCCTTAAACTACGGAGCACAGTTCTCTGCACAGGGGGTCGCTGGGAGCTGGGATGGACTCAATAGCGCCATCTACTGCCAACAGGATAAAGGAGTGGACTGTAAGGTGCAGGTTGGGAAGACAGAAGGGGTCTGTGGAGAGGCTGCCTCAGGAGGGTCAAGGTGGCCTCGAGGTGGACAAACAGGTATGGCGGAGACACCCACAGGCCTGGAAGCATGGGAAGCAGTGGTCAGGGGGCGGGGTGTGGGATTTTAGGGCTCAGAGGTGGAGCCCTTCTGGAAAGAGATAGGGAGCAGGGTGTGACCGTGAGAACGGGCGGCAGGGCCGGTGGTCCCTGGCCATGTGGAAGTTGGAGGACACTGAGAGGGGTACCTCTGTCCTCAGGGCTCCAGACGCCCTGTGACAAGTTCCTCTCTCCGTCTCCATGTCTACAAAAAAATCAGCTGTGATCCGCATGGTGCCAGCAGGTTGGCAAGAGCTTCACACACATTATCACACTTAATCCTCACAACAGTTTTATGAGGTTAGGGACTCTCATTAGGACCCCATTAAAAGCCCAAACCAAACCCACTGCTGCTGAGGCAATTCCCTGAAGGACGGGCGAGAACTTCCCCGGAGGATTTCCAAAGGTCGTCACGGAAGCAGATGACACATCCTCCCCCCACAGAGAAGCTGGTGGCTCTGCGGACGTCTCGGTCAGGAGCTGAGTGCTCATCCACTGCGCCACTCGGGCTCCCAGGACCACGTTCAGGTGAGGAAACGAGGGCTTAGAGACGTAGCCTGCATAAGTGGCAGAGCTGGGATTTGAACCCAAGTCACTGGGCTCTTAAACACCATGCCACCTGCTTCCAGAGGTGTGTGCATGTCTGGTGCTATGTCCCTGTCTCCTAGAGCAGCGTGGTATGAGGGTGCAGACGGCGGATACTGGGAAGTGAGCACATTCCACGAGGACCTTCT
>NW_006922352.1:154933-157212 GCF_000298275.1 Orycteropus afer afer
CCCGGGCATCCCTGCTGTCGGGTGAACATTTCAAAGGCTTGTCCCCATCCCTCTTCATCTCCATTATCTCCCTGTCATTTCTTTTTAAGCCCCGTAACCTACGCCTACATCCCCTGCAACCAGAGTCATCTCTATCTTAGCAAACATCACCGCCATCCACCCAGGTGCTGGAGTCAAGAAGCTGGGAGTGGTCCCTGAGCCTCCTCTCCTGCTACCGATGACTGTCACCGACTGTCACCTTAGCTGCAGACCAGACAGCTCACCCAGCCCCTCGCCTCCCCCTCGCCCACCCTCAGCCCGGCCCCCTTCTCTCCCACCTGGCTGACTGCAACAGCACCTGAACTGGTCTCTCTGCTTCCAGCCAGACCTTGCTCCCTACCACAGCAACGCCATTCTCTCCTCAGCTGTCAATTTGTTCTGAAAACACAAACACTGTCGTGTCAAAACCTGCTCGGAAAACAAAGTGTGATTCTTTGTGGCGAATATAATAAAATCTAAACGCCTCCAAGGCCCTTCAGGCCTGGCTGGTGTCCATCTGTCCACGCCCATCACCCTGTCGTGTCCTGGGCCCAAGTCTTGTTGGAGTCTTTTACTGTCCTCCACACCATCGGGGTTTTCCACCTCAGGGTCTTTGGCCTTGCTGTTCCCGCTGCCCGGGATGCCCTTCCTGCTGGTGGCCTCTCCGTACAGCTTGGACGTCACGTTCTCTGGGGCCTTCGCGCAGCCAGGCGCTGTGCGAAATTTGTCACGTGCGTTACCTTCCTGCCTCCTAACCACAAAATAGAGGGAAAAAACAAAACAAAACAAAACGTTTTTATTGAGTCACTTCTGCCCTATGGTGACTCCAGTGTGCAGAGTAGAACTGAGCCCCACGGGGTTGTCAAGGCTGAGAACTTCACAGACGCAGATCGCCTCCTAGGCCCTGGGTGGGTTTGAACCACCAACCTCTAGGCTCATGGTGGAGCACAGAGCGTCTGCACCACTCAGGGGCCTCCTGACAACCTCGCAAAGCCAAGCTCACTGCCCTCAAGTCGATTCCAATCACAGCCACCCCCATTGGGTCTCCGAGGCGGAACATCGTCATGGAAACACACTGCCTCGTCTTTCTTCCCTGGAGCTGCTGGTGGAGTCAAGCCCCCGACCTGCTGGTTAGCAGCCAGCGCTCTGACCACCGCCCCACCCACCAGCCTCCCCCTGGCCTGCCCTGGAGTGCACAGGCCCTTTAGTTTCTATCTCGGTCCCTGTGGGCGTCGTCCCCGGGCCCGCCTCTGTCCTTGCTGGGTGCTGCTCCCGGCGGCGCTGGCACACCTTCTTACTTTGGGACGGAACCATCCTACTGTCTAAAGACGGGACTCACTCCCCACCCCGTCCCCATTTCAGTGCCAGCTCCAAGAAGGCAGGCATTTTGGCCCAAGTCACGGACCTCCGTGTCCCCTCGTTCTTACAACAGAGTTGGGCACACGGCATGGGCTCTCAGTAAACGTTCACGGACTGAAGAAACGTCTCCCTCACTAGAAACTGGGCTTCACCAGGGCAGGGACCCTACCTGTCCCGCACCCACGGCAGGCGCTCTGTGGGCACGGGCTGACTGGGGAACATTCCCAGAGCCTGCTGCCCTCCCAGGTTCCGCACCAAGGGGGCTCGCTCTTCCAACTCTACGCCATCTTCACTCTCCCCGTCCTGGGAGAGAGACGCTGAGGTCGAAGGAGCTGGGAGGACAGGTGGGGAAGGCTGGGCCCCAAAGTCTCCAGGGAAGAATGCTTCTCACCTCAGGGGACTGGAAAAGAAAACATGCCAATCCAAACCACCCTCCGAGGCGTCAATTCCCACTCATAGTGGCCCCAGGACAGAGTGGAACTGTCCCCTGGGGTCTGCAAGGCTGCAGATCTTGACAGAAGCAGACGGACTCATCTTTGTCTCGGGGGCCGGCTGGTGGGTGTGAACCGCTGACCTTCAGGTTGGCAGCCCAGTGCTGTAACCACGGTGACGCCGAAGCTCCGACCCGGGGGATGGGAGGCCGGGCTTCCAGGCCCATCAGCCTGGTCCTTCCAGAGACCCTCTGGCACCCTCAGTGAGATGGACAGGCCCCTGGTGATGACGTGGAGTCGCTGGGTGGGGCAGGGGGTTGAGCATCGGGCCACCAACCCAAAGTCTGGTGGTTTGAGCGCACGCAGAGTTGTCCTGGTGACGTGTGTGCTTAGAGAGGTCACGGACGTGGAAACGGAGCAGGCCGCCTCTGACACACGTGGAGGTGTCACGGGTTGGATCCTACTTGGTGG
>NW_006922352.1:158043-159311 GCF_000298275.1 Orycteropus afer afer
GGTCGCTTTGAGTCAGGTCCAACTCAACAGCACATAACAACAACAAGGAGCTCCTACAGGGACTCAAAGACTGGAAATACGAGAGACGTGTGTCCTGAGAGACCGGACGAACACAGAGACGGCTGGCGCCTAGGCAGAAGGCCACGGGGAACACGGGACATCCTTTGGCCGAGGAGGGGGAGCCGTAATGAACGTGCAGGGGCGCTGCCGAGACAGGAAGCCCCAGTGAACACGTCCCCCACAAACCCACGAACCAGTCGCCGTCCAGCCGGTTCCGAGTCAGAGTGGAGCCTGCTCCGTAGGGTTTCCAAGGCTGTGACATTTCCGAAGCATGTCACCAGGACTTTCTTCTCAGGTGTGTCTGGGAGGGTTTGAACCACCGACCTTCCAGTTGGTAACTGAGCACTTACCCATTCTCAAAGGTACACTGAGCTCCGTGACCACAGGCCCTTTGGACCTGCTGTCCTCTGCCTGGTACAGCCACCCCTCTCCCAGTCCTTGGTGAGGATAACACATCTTCATCTCCTGGGTCTTGGTTTCAACTCTACATTCTCCGGGAAATATCCCATGATGCCCCGCACGGAGCTGGGCACCCCACCTTGGGGCTCCCCTGTGTCCTAACTCACCACCCTGTGGAGTCTTCCACACTGGGCTTAGGCTGGACTGTGTCCCTGCCTGTCTCCCCGTCTGGATGCGGAGCCCATTGAGTGACCGGGGCTGACTCAGCTGTTTCTCCGCTGCTTGTGCAGGCCTGGCCCTGGGAGGTGTCAGGAAATGTTTGTTGAATGAATAAAGGGACGATCTCATCACTTCCCGGCTCAGAAACCTTGCTGGCTTTGTCTCACCCCAAATCCGGGTCCGGGCCCTTCTCACCCCCTCCTGATGCCTCCTTCACTCCAGCCCTTCCTCCACTGTGCCCAGCACGGGCCTGCCTCAGGGCGTTGGCATCTGCTGTTCCCTCTGCCTGGAACACCCTTCCTGCAGATCCACACAGCTTATCCCCCACCCTGGACTGGTCTTGGTTCAAAGGTCATCCTTCCCCTTGAGGCTTCACCTAACTACCCTGTCTGTCTCAGTTAGAGATCTCCAGAGAGACAGAACCAACAGGATGGGTAGATAAATATAGGAGTCGATTCTGACCCACAGCGCCCCTAGAGGACAGAGTGGAACTGCACCACAGGGTCTCCAAGGCTGTCAATCTTTACAGGCGCAAAGCCCAAACCACACCCACTGCCGTGGAGTCCATTCTGACCCACAGCGCCCCTAGA
>NW_006922352.1:163047-164221 GCF_000298275.1 Orycteropus afer afer
TGTCCCTTCCCCTATCAGGAGGGCAGAAGGCTCAGGTTAACCGTGTTAAAGGCCCGCGAGTAGATTCGGAGTCACAGTCACCCTGTATGTATGCCCCCAGAGGTTTTCCTAGGCTGTGCTCTTTATGAGTCGGGGCTTACTCGACGGCAAACAACAACCATCTTTATACAAGAAACAGATTGCCAGGTCTTCCACGGAGCACCTGGTGGGTTTGAACTGGCGACCTTGTGCTTGACAGCAGAGCACGTCTGCGCGCCGACGGCTCCTCCAGGCTAATGCAATAGTGCACCTACGGGCGCACAGCCGGAGTGCCCGACGCTCTTCAAAGTGTACCTATGCTTATTAACTCACTCCCCAGCGGGTGTGAGAACCGCTAACCAAACTAGCTGCCACTGAGTTCATTTTGACTCATGGCGCCCCATGCGTGGCTCACGAGAACTGTGCAAAACAGCATTGTCAATGGCTTATTTTTCGGACGCAGGTCGCCAGGACGTTGATCTGCCGCACTTCTGGGTGGAACCAACCTCCTACCTTTCAGAAGCAAACTGCTAGACCTTTTTTTCTGTGGTGCCTTTAAGTGAATTTGAACTGCTGACCTTTCGGGTAGCAGTCGAGTGCTTAACTGTTTGTGCCAAACATGGACGCTTGTAAACATCATGAAACAATCCAACTGCCCTCGAGTCAATTCTGACTCCCAGCGACCCTATTTAAAAAAAAAAAAAAAAAAAACTTCTGACTCATAGCGACCCCTTTTTGAGTTTCTGGTGTGGTAAATCTTTATGGAAGTAGATTGCCTTCTGTGGAGCGGCTGGTAGGTTCGAACCACCAACCTTCTGGTTAGTAGCACAGTCCTTTAGCCACTAGACCACCAGGGCTTCTTGTATCGTGATACTGCAGCTACAGCCAATAAGGTCGTGGCAGGGATGAAAAGAGGTATCTAGAGGTAGCTTCGCGGTGATTACTGCAAAGGGGGTGTGGCCACTAAATCAGGGGCAGGGCGTAAGGCACTGCCTGCTAACCAACAGGTCTGTCCTCTAGGGGCGCTGTCAGCCGGCACCTATTCAATGCCAGCGGATGGGCCTACAGGCAAGAGCTAAGTGCCCAGGTCCACGGCCACCGCCCACCGCCCACCTCAGACCCAGGACTCTGGGCCTCATCTTTCACAGGCTCACAG
>NW_006922352.1:164761-170055 GCF_000298275.1 Orycteropus afer afer
GGGCGCCCCCCTCGCCCGGCGAGCCCAGGGCCCCGCCGCGCGCCAGCCGCCCAGCGTCGCCCCGCAGGAAGTTCATGAGCACGGTCTCCGCCATGTCGTCGGCGTTGTGGCCTGGGGGCAGAGACGGAGGCAGGTGAGGGGGGCGCGCGAGGAGGCGGCTGCAGGTCACGGAGTCCCCTGGGCATTGTGGGGCAACCCGGGGGTGGAGAAGGGCACCATGTGGGACCTAGAGGTGTGGGTTCACAGACTGTGGGCCGCACGGGGCAGCCAGGGGCAGGTTGGAGGTGGGTACACCAAGAAACAAGAGAAACACACAGACCGCAAGTGGGCAGCTTTCCTGAACCCACTGCCTGCCAACCTACAGCGTACCAGGCCTTCTGCAGATGCCCACCGGCGTGGGGGCGGCCGCGCTTTAGCTGCAATACCGGCTCTGCCTCAGCTCAAAATGTGTAGGAGGAGTCAAAATGGCTGTGGTGCAGGAGTGTAGAACTCTGATGTTGGGGTTGGTTAGTTCTGTCACTCTGCCAGGCTTAGATGAACCTTCCTAAAGGCAGAGAGGGGAGCTCACTGCCACCAGATGACAAGAGCTGGAGGTGAAGTGGAGTGCGCCCTTGGACCCCGAGATCCCCGCACTGGACTTCTTTGGCAGAGATGCCCGGCAGAGAGAGAGATGTGGTAGAGAGAGACACCCCAGCAGAGAGACAGTCACAGTGGAACCAAGCGGCAACCCTGACACAGAGTGGCAACCCTGCCGGCCCATGCAGCGAGAAAGCGGAGTACCCTTGGGAGAGAGGCTTGCTGGCGGAGTGGGGTGCATGTGGGCGTACCTGTCGGCAGAGCTCCAAGGGCTGTGTAACATGCTCACCTGAGCAGGGCAGAGGCCAGGAACCACAGAAGCGTGTCTGAGGGCACAGCGGGGGGGAGTGTCCTGACCAAAGAACTGTATACTGAGCGCGTTCCTGACCACAAACCCCATCACTGTGAGTATTGTCTGTGAGTTCTGTGTGACCATTGCAATGAATTATCAAACCCAGTAAAGAAGTAGTGAGTGCTGTGGGAGGGACGGCTGGTGTCAGAGTTGGTAAAAGGCTGGAGGGTGGTGGCATGTCTGGCCTCCTAGGAACAGGCCTTGGGCTGCCGATGGTGATTCTGTCTTCCTCTTGTGAAGTTAGAGGAGGTCAGGAGATGACATCTCCATGTCCTTCTTGCAAGGGTATTTAATTCACATTCTGAAGAGGGTGGTTGTGACGGGCAGAATAAAGCCGCCCCCAATCCCTAAACCAGAACCCATGAACCTGTTAGGTTGAATAGCAAAAGAGAAATAAGGATGTTAATTAACTGACTTTACAATAGAGTCATGAGCTCGGCTTCTCCAAGTGGCCCAATGTAATCACCTACAAGAACCCGGACTCATGCCCCATGTGCTCCAGGGCAGAACTGCTCCAGCGGTTTCTTGGCTGTTGTTTTGATTAAAGCGGATTCCTAGGCTTTTCTTCCATGGCAGCACGAGGGGGGCTCAAACTGCCAACCATCAGGATAGTGGTTGAGGGCAAGTTGTTTATGTCACCCAGGGGCCTTAAATACAATCACCAAGAACAGTCAAAGCCAACTGTCTGCCATAGAGTCCATTCTGACTTACAGGAACCCTATGGGACAGACTAGACTTGCCCCACAGGGTTTCCACAGCTGTCAATCTTCACCAAAGCAAAGTCCGAATCAAACCCACTGTGGTGGAGTTGATTCAGACTCACAGTGCCCCTAGAGGACAGAGTGGAACTGCCCACAGGGTCTCCAAGGCTGTCAATCTTCAGGGAAGCAAAGCCCAAACCACACCCACTGCCCTGGAGTCCATTCTGACTCACAGCGCCCCTAGAGGACAGCGTGGAACTGCCCCACAGGGTCTCCAAGGCTGTCAGTCTTTATGAAAGCCAACTGCCTCATCTTTCTCCTGCAGCCAAGTGCTTAACCACTGTGCAAGCATGGCTCTTTCTGTTAAAGATTAGAGCCCACAAAACCCTATAGGGTAGTTCTACTCTGTCACATGGGATTACCAGGGTTAGGTGCAACAACGTGCAAGGGAGGAGAGGCCAACAATGAGGAGTAAGTCATGCTTTTCAGAAACAGATAAGATTCTAAAGGGAGACAGCCAGGAACCAGGAGAGACAGGGAATGTTAGTGACAATAGAAGAAAGTAAAGAGCCAAAGACCTAATCCCCAGAGACTAACCCCAACCCCCTCCACTTCTCAGTCGTGTAGCTCAAGATAGTGTCAAAAACTAGAAGCACATCTGGCGCCTGCTCTTGAACCTTCAATGGGCTTCTGTCCAAAACTGGAGCATGCGTATATGTCCTTCTTGTGGGGCTCCTCCCCTTAGGACACGCCCAGGGGCTCCTGTACCACTTCTTGGGCATGCGCCCAACTCTCCTCCAAAGACGGCTCTACAGCAAGTGACAACCCGCCTCCTCACCCCGCCCGCGCATGCGTCCCAGCCCCTCCCACCAGCCCCTGCTTCCGCGCATGCGCTCACCTGTCACGATGTGCGTGGCTCCCACGAGGCGCGCGCCTTCCTCCAGCGCCCGGCGCCGCAGCACCCCGCAGAACGTGCAGCAGGCGCGGCTGCGGCCCGAGCCGGCCGTGCTGCGCGCAATAGCGTCCATCGTCCAGCCCCCGAAGAGGTCGGCGTAGGCCACGACGGTGAGCGGCAGCTCCCAGAGCGCCGCCTGGCGCCTCACGGCCGCCAGCGCCGCGTCCCGGTAGCCGCCGATGCCCTCGTCCACGGCCACGAGGTGCAGCGAGACGCCCAGGCGCGGCGCCAGCTCCCGCAGCACGTGCGCCAGCACCGTGGAGTCCTTGCCGCCCGAGGCGCCCACGGCCACCACGGCCCCGGGGGGCAGCAGGCGGCCCGTCAGCACCGTGTGCAGCACCTCGGCCTCGAAGGCGGCGCAGAAGCAGGCGCCGCACAGCGCTTGTCCGGAACGCGGGCGGCGGAGGGCGGCGCGCGCCGCGCTGCAGGAGGCGCAGGGCGGGGCTGGCATCGTGGCGCCCCCAAGGGGTCGGCGTCTCCTGGACAGAGGGGAGGGAGGCAGTTTACACGTGCATTCCGATTGTGGGTTCGCTGTCTCCAGAGAGTCCATCTGGACAGCTCCCCTGGCCTGAGTAAACCCCAGAGAGGCGTGGGCCTGGAGCCGCAGGAGGGGCGCGTGTTATCCGTCGGCTCCGGTTTCCTCAGACCATTGCTTCCAGGAAGGTTTTCTGGGTTGCGCCAAGTAGGCACCATGGGGAGGATGACCCAAAGGAGTTAGGTTTTTTTTTTTTTTGGGGGGGGGGGTAAGAGAGTAAGAGACCCCGAATTAGGTTGGGCCCGGTTCTTCCCCGTCGAGAGGACTGGCGATGGATTTTGTACCAGTTTCACAGCTTCTAGGGAGAACACCCCTATTATAGCCCTGATCAGAGGGGCAGGGTGTGTGGGCCTGCAGGCCTGTTCAGAGAGCCCGGGAAGGCTGAGTGACTCTTAAGGACCGGGAGAATGAAAACGGAAAAGACCATCGTTCGCTTTGGGATGCGGTGCTGTCTCCAGGAGCAGGCCCCAAGTGCATCCCCCAAAAGGTAGAGTGAACCCCCCCCTCCATGGAGACAGGCAGCCCGCGTCACGCCTTCAAGGCGGCCAACCTGGGTTGCGGGGGGGGGGGTGCGCCCCCAAAATCGAACACAGCCCTGCTGTGCTATCAGAATCTGCCACCCTCCGGTCTTTCGCAAGGTTTTGTGGCCTCTTCAAGACACGGGTCAGCCTACCCTTGACCCCTCTCAGCCGAGCACCCGCGGAATGGCGGTGGGGGAAGACCTGGGACTGCAGGTTTGGGGAGAAAATCAAGATCCCATTTGGGCCTGCCAGCTGTGAAGGGCGCGTTAGGTGCCCAGCGCCCCTCTCCCCCGGCTGGGTCAGGGGTCTTCCGTGGGCTTCCACGGCTGGGCGTACGCCTCCCCCGAGACCCTGACCCCGGCTCCGGCTGCCACTCACTGATGACGGGTCCGCCTCTCTCATTGAGCTCTCTAAAGACAGGACCGGGTTTCCTGGGCCACCACTGTCTCCCCTCTGCCAGGACTGGCACAGAGTGGGCACTCGGTAGGATGAGGGAATAATAAATAATAAAAAATAAGGCTGAACGTGGGCCGCAGGCAGCCTTTGGATCGCAGCCATGTCACAGGGTGGATTTTGTATGACATCTTTTCATCAGAACAGATTCTAGAACAGAGGAGGGGTTACCCGGACGTAACTGACTGGGGTTGAGGACAAGGAGATGGTCGCATCCTGCCCTGGAGAAGGGGCTGGGCGGGCAGGAGGCAGACCAAAGCGGGGTCCACGGCCGAGGGTGCTTCCGGCCAGAGCACAGCCGACACACAGACTTTGGAGGGTCCCAGAGGCGTGTCACTCCCAGAAAAACCCGCAACCCACACACGACAAAGAGCCAGAATCCGTGGCGGGAGGCGATACTGACCTGGGACCTGCAGACTCTGCCTAACACGCCGAAGCCCGGTCAGGAAGTGGCTCCGGAAACTACAAATCCCAGAAGGCCAACAGGCTATCTCGCCTATGACTCCCAGGAGCCCGTGCACAGCTCTTGCGAAGCTCCAGTGTTTCCTGGGATGTTTGGCCTACAACTCCCAGCAGTCCTTGCGATCCTATCCGCCAACTGCTTAAACGGAAAAAATGAAGAAATAAGTCAATTCTGACTCAGCCACCGTATAGGAGAGAGTAGAACTGTCCCATGGGGTTTCTTTACGGAAGCTGACTGCCACATTTTTCTCCTGCCGAGCAGCTGGTGGTTTAAACCAGCAGCCTTTCGGTTAGCTGCCAACTGCTTAACCCTTGCACCACTAGGGCGCCTCACGTTATGCCTACAATTCCCAAAATGCAAAGAGAGGCCTGACCTGGTTTCTTTCTGCGCCTGCGCAGGAACACGTGTTCTGGCCAAGAGGTGTTTATTGTGGCTGCAGAGGCTGTCGCTAGTAACCAAAAAGGGCAGCGATTGGAACCCACCAGCTGCTCAGCGGGAGACGGATGAGGCAGTCCTCTTCCACAGAGATTGACAATCTTGGAAAGCCTACGAGCAGTCCTACTTTGTCCTCTAGGGGCGCTGCTGCGTCCGAATCCACTCCTTGGCAGTGGTTTTTTTTTTTTTTGGGTGTGTGTGGCAGCGTCCTGTCACCTGGCGAAATGATTCAAAGTGGCTGGATTCGTGTTTTTTGATTTTGTAGGATCATTACGTTTTTCTTTTCTTCTTCTTCTTTTTTTT
>NW_006922352.1:170340-177630 GCF_000298275.1 Orycteropus afer afer
TTCCTCCCCATAGTCACCTCTTCCCTGTGTCCATCCCTCCATGCACTCCTGCCCCCTGAGCTGTCTCCCTGTGCATAAGCAGCCCTTCTATTCTCCCATGATTGTTCTCTCCAAGGAGTGTATCCACCTCAGGTAAATGTTCAACTCATATGCCTGTCCTTTGCTTGGCTGGAAGCCACAGGTGTGGGCTCATTTCCAGACCTGAAGGGCAGCCAGGGGCCATAGTCTCAGTGGTTCCACCAGGCTCCATCAGACCAGCAAACCTGGTCTCCCCCCCTTTTTTTTCCTCCAAATGAATTTGAGTTGTGTTCCATATTGTTCTCCCTCTCTATCCAGGACCTCCTACATAGATCCCCCTCCAAGTGATTGACAATGGTAGCTAGGCACCATCTAGTTCTTCTGGTCCCATAGTTGTATAAGCTGCAGATCGGATGGTGTACCAGTTGCTAGGACTAATTGTTTCCATTAATTTTTGGTTTTCTTCATTCTTCTTTGCCCTGGACGAGGAGAGACCCATCTCTGCATCCAGATGGCAGCTTGCAAGGTTTTAAGATCCCAGTCACTACTCGCCAAAGTAGGAGGTGGAACAATGCTCTGTGTAGTATGCTATGCCAACTGAGCCCGATGTCCTCCACGATCATGGCTTTGAGCCCACAGGCTCAACCACTCAGTCCCTCTGGGTAGCTGGCTGTGACCAAGCAGTGACTACAACCCCACCCCTTGTCAGCTCTACTATACACCTGGGAATTCAGATCATACACATAAACTTATAGGACCATTGTCTGTCAACCCTATATATGGTCTTGGGTACACTTCCCGCTTCGTAGACATACCTCCTAGTTCAGCCTGTCCACCCATCTATCCACCTATGTACCCATGTTTGCCTTCACTGACAATGTAGTACTGTATGAAGAGCACTGTTCCCATGTGACATGTTTTCCACAGTACATCATGAAAAACGCATGTATACTATTGCACATATTATGTCTACCTTCAGCCTATCAATTGAGCTATGAAAAGCATACATTCTGTACTTTTGCATAACTGTGGTTCTATCAAATGCAGCTTTGCGTTTGTGTCTTTAAGTTAACATGAAATTGTGAGCATTTTCAGAATCAGTCGATATGTTTCCCCACTGTGAATCCCAAGGATGATGGAATATCTCAATGTTGAAGCAATCCCACCGGCTCAGTGTTTACAGGTTTTTCCATTTCTCCGTCAATGGCAAGGCAGAGAGGGTCCATCTCTGAGGCATTTCTGATTTTTCCAGAGTCCGGTTAAGTAAGTGGAGAAGACAGCAGAGCTAGCGTTGATGGGGAAGAAACATCTCGTATTAGAGCCCAGAGTTCTGTGCCTGCATTTTCCGGGCTGGCTTTGATTGGCAGACTGAGGGGCCAATGACCAGCAGCCCATGATGGTGCACTCCAGGTTGGGTGGGGGGAGTGTCTCCAGGCTTCCTCTACAATCCTCTTCCCACAGCCCTTCTCCATTGCTCCCTGTCTACCTTCTTGTCCATTTGGGTTCATCCGCAGCTGCAATGACTCGGTGGAGTCCGTTCAGCTTTCTGTACCGTGTACATGCTAATGGCTTCCCTCAACCTGCGTGACTGTGTTTGTCTTGGTCTTGTCTAAGGCTTGACAAAAGAGCCTTTATAGAACATGGTTGAATCTGGGCTCTTTTTCTTCCCTCTTAGGATAAATGACTTCATATTCACAGATACAGGGATTAGGACTTCAGCATATCTTTCTATAAACTGTCTACAATGGTGCCTGACATATAACAGATGTGAAATAAATGGTTTCAGTTATTATTTTACTGGGGAACCCTGGTGGGGCAAAGGTTTAGCTCCCCGCTGTATGGATTGGAGTTGATTCGATGGCAGTGTGTGTGTGTGTGTGTGTAACCAAAAGGTCAGCAATTCAAACTCACCCAGCAACTCTGAGGGATAGAAGGTCTGTCTGTCAGTTGGCTTCTGTAAAGATTTACAGCCTAGGTAACCCCAGGGGGCAGCCCATGGTATATGCAGTATTCCTCACCAACACCATGATTCATCTACATCGATTCTTCTTAGGTCTTCCCTTTTCATTGTTCAGCTTTTGCATGCAAGTAACAGACTTTGCCAGGACCAGCTGACCTGGGTTATTTGGGAGAGGAAGCCTCGTCATCGACCAGTGACACCACGTTTCAGCCATGACCCGGCAGGAGTATGCACATCAAACTTTGTAAGTAAATGAAAGGCTGCTGGATCCTGAGTTGAGAGAATGGATCCCAGAGAAGGCACCACCTAGGGATGACACAGACGTGTGCACCCAGCATGAATAGACTGCCTCCCACTCGCTCCTGTCCTTCTTCAGTTGGTCTGCATCAATACTGTTGACAGGTGTCTATTTATTTGTGGACACCCCATGTGAAAAGGTGGTTACTAGTTGTTGGTCAAATGATGTCTTGAATAACCTGTGGGCTCGGGGCCATGGTCACAGGGGACATCGAGCTCAACTGACATAACATATTACACAAGAACATTATGCTACAATCTACTTTGGTGAGCACCACTGGGATCTTAAAAGCTTGCAGGCAGCCATCCAGATGCAACGATAGGTCTCTCCTCATCCAGAGCAACGAAGAATGAAGAAAACCAAAGACACAAAGAAGCAGTTAGTCCAAGGGACTGGTAGACCATGTGATCCTCAGCTTGTCTGACCATGAGACCAGAAGAACTAGATGGTGCCAAGCTACCACTGTCAACCATTTGGAGATGGAATTGGTGATCCTGGATAGAGTGGGAGGACAATGTGGAACAAAACTCAAAATCATTAAAATAAAAGACCAGGTTTGCTGGTCTGGTGAGACCCCTGAGACTAGGGCCCCTATTTACCCTTCAGGTCTGGAGTTGAACTCACTCCTGTGGCTTCCAGGCAAACAAAAGACAGGCCTATGAACTGAACATTTAGTGGCTAAAGCACTTGACTGCTAACCAGAAGGCTGGCGGTTCAAACCCACCAGCCACTCCTCGGAAGGAAGGTTGGGCATTCCTACTTCCGTAGTGATACTGCCTCGGAAACCCAAGGAGGGGTCGCTATGAGTCGGGGCCGACTCGACGGCACATAACAACAACAAGATATGCTCCTTGGAGAGATCGATCATGGGAGAATAGAAGGGCTGTGTTTGCACAAGGAGACAGCCTGAGGGGTGGGAGTGAATGGAGGGATGGACACAGGGAAGAGGTGGCTATGGGGAGGAAGTGGGAAGAGAGCTGCTACATTGTGGGGAATCGTAACCAGTGTCATGAGACAAAATGTGTATGAACTGCTGCATGGAAAATGAATTTGCTCTGTAAACTTGCACCCAAATCACGATAAAAAAATTTAAAAAAAGTTTTTGAAACACGTAGTGGTGATAAATAAAAAATGATACAAATGAAAAAATATGTTATTTCCTGAGTGAAAAGTGGGGAGACTCAAAAGGCTCAGAGATACAAGACTGCAGACCCAGATCTAGTGGGCAAACCAATAACGACTCCAATCAACATTCATCCTCAGTGATTTATTTTTCTTTCCTTTGTGAGTTTGGGAGTTTGTAGTGTTAAACATAGATGCATTATATGACTATGAGACCAGAAGAACTAGATGGTGCCCGGCTACCACTGTCAACCACTTGGAAGGGGATCTATGTCGGAGATCCTTGATAGAGAGGGAGAACAATGTAGAACAAAACTCAAAATCATTTGGAGAAAAAAAAAGGGGGGGGACCAGGTTTGCTGGTCTGATAGAGCCTGGTGGAACCACTGAGACTATGGCCCCTAGCTGCCCTTCAGGTCTGGAATTGAACCTACACCTGTGGCTTCCAGCCAAACAAAAGAGGCATATGAGCTGTACATTTACACCAGGTAGATGCACTCCTTGGAGAGAACAGTCATGGGAGAATAGAAGGGCTGTGTATGCTCAGGGAGACAGCTCAGGGGGCAGGAGTGCATGGAGGGATGGACACAGGGAAGAGGTAACTGTCGGGAGGAAGTGGGAGGGAAGCTGTTGCATTGTGGGAAGTTGTAGTCAATGTCATGAGACAAAGTGTGTGTGAACTGCTGTATGGAAAGTGGATTTGCTCTGTAAACTTTCACCCAAATCACAATAAAAAAATATAATTAAATAAAGACAGAGTGGCGACCTTGCTGCCCCACAGAGTGAGAGAGCTGAGTGCCCTCGGGCAGGAGGCTTGCTGGTGGAGTGGGGTGCACCTTGTTGTTATGTGCCGTGGAGTCAGCCCCGACTCATAGCGACCCCTCCTTGGGTTTCCAAGGCAGTATCACTACGGAAGTAGGATTGCCCGACCTTCCTTCCGAGGAGTGGCCAACAACAACAACAAAAAAGATGCTCCGGAGACAGGGAGATGAGGTGCAAATCCTGGCTCCCCACGAGTTAGATGTGTTTTTAGCAAGTGAGGTTGTATCTTTGGACCTCCTTGTCATCCCTCCTGCAATGAAGTGTGGAGATGATTTGGACTCATAAGGAACCTATGTGTGCAGGGAGTGCATGCTGGGGTTTTCAACACTGGGACCTTTCAGAAGCAGGTTGCCAGGCCTGTCTTTTGAGGCAACTCTGTTGTTGTTGTTGTTATGTGCCGTTGAGTCGGACCTGACTCACAGAGACCCCTCCTTGGGTTTCCAAGGCGGTATCACTACGGAAGTAGATTGCCCAACCTTCCTTCTGAGGAGTGGCTGGTGGGTTTGAACCGCCAGCCTTCTGGTTAGCAGTCAAATGCCTTAGGCACTGCACCACCAGAGCTCCTACCTTCACAGAAGCAAAGCCCAAACCAAACCCAGTGCCTGGAGGGGATTCTGACCCACAGCGCCCCTAGAGGACAGAGTGGAACTGCACCACAGGGTCTCCAAGGCTGTCAGTCTTGATGGGAGCAAAGCCCAAACCAAAGTCACTGCCATTAACTTGACTTGACTCACAGTGACCCCTCCTTGGGTTTCCCAGGCAGTATCTCTATGGAAGTACATTGCCCAACCTTCTTTCCGAGGAGTGGCTGGTGGGTTTGAACCGTAAGCCTTCTGGTTAGCAGTCAAGTGCCTTAGGCGCTACACTACCAGAGCTCCACCTAGAGGCAGCTCCGTTTTCGTTGTTATGTGCTGTCAAGTCAGACCTGACTCATAGCGACCCCTCCTTGGGTTTCCGAGGCAGTATCACTAAGGAAGTAGATTGCCCAATCTCTAGGTGGGTTCAAACCACCAACCCTTTGACTAGAAGTGGAGAACTGCTCAGATCATTTCTTTTAGAAGGATCTAAGGGTGGTCTTTATGAGGTGTAGCTAAGGCTGTTCCTGTGAAATGGAGGTTCAAGATGTCCCTATGTCCGCCTTCTCCAAACAGCCATTCCACTCCGTCACCTTTGACATCAACTCCTCTGCCTCCCCTCAGTACCTTCTTTTCTGTCTTAGGATCCGTATTTTGTCATCATGTCTCATACACTGCCGAGGAAATAGCTCACTCGGTGATGGAGGCTGGTAAACCCCCAATCCCTGGGCCAGACATCAGTCTGGAGTATCTCCTCAATCGCATGGTTGCAGGGGCTGACAAACCCAAATCAGCAGGTCAGACAACTGGCTGCAAGAGAGAGAACGTTGCCAGAACGTTCACATACAGACCCTCAAGGAGACTAAGGTCGGTGGCTTGAGTCACACTCTCTAATAAGGTAGGACTCAAGCTACATCCCACCTTAATCCTGCCTCATTAACACAACGGACAACTTACCCCGGAATGGGACCATGACCACAGGCACAGAGGCTAGGATTACAATATATAACACACTGGAGGACCAGTTGTTGTTGTTGTTGTTGTTATGTGCCGTCGAGTCGGCCCCGACTCCTAGCGACCCCTCCTTGGGTTTCCGAGGCAGTATCACTACGGAAGTAGATTGCCCCATCTTCCTTCCGAGGAGTGGCTGGTGGGTTTGAACCGCCAGCCTTCTGGTTAGCAGTCAAATGCCTTAGGCACTGCACCACCAGAGCTCCTTCATAGCGACCCCTCCTTGGGTTTCCGAGGCAGTATCACTAAGGAAGTAGATTGCCCAATCTTCCTTCCGAGGAGTGGCTGGTGGGTTTGAACCGCCAGCCTTCTGGTTAGCAGTCAAATGCCTTAGGCACTGCACCACCAGAGCTCCTGTGTATTTTTTTGTTGTTGTTGTTGTTGTTGTTATGTGCCGTCGAGTCGGACCCGACTCATAGCGACCCCTCCTTGGGTTTCCGAGGCAGTATCACTACGGAAGTAGGATTGCCCAACCATCCTTCCGAGGAGTGGCTGGTGGGTTTGAACCGCCAGCCTTCTGGTTAGCAGTCAAGTGCCTTAGGCACTACACTACCAGAGCTCCACCTAGCTCCTTCCAGCAGGTCACAGTAGAGCTCAAAGATTTATTGCATGTAAAGCATTTGGAACAGTGATTGGCTGGTGCGGGGGCATGTTTTGCCCAATTAACTGGCACGAAGACTGGACAATCTACTTCCATAGAGATACAACCTCGGAAACCCAAGAAGGGGTGGCTCTGAGTCGAATCGACCCAACAGCAGTGAGTTTGGTTTGGTATTTGTAACTAATCCCACGAGAAATCTCACAGCTTTTTATCTGATCCCAATACCTGTTTGATTGGAAGGGCCAAGCAATGAAGAGTCATTACTGTCATCCGGTGGCCACAACCAGGGAGTCGGGAGATGGGGGAGCAGGTCTTGGCTTCCCGGGGTGTTTGGGGGAAAGTGTCCGCTCTCTCTGAACTGCAGTGTCCCCGTCTGAAAATGCGGAAGTGAGCACAGACGGTCTTCCTAAGATAGGTCTGCTTTAAAAAGGAGCAGACCGGAGGTTCCTCTTCTGTGCAGAGACACCACTATCACCTGTGGCTCCCTTGCTGGGACTTCCTCTTGGCCTCTCCGCCTTGATTCCTTGAAGGAGGGTACCTTCTGTGACCTGGCCTTTCCCATCTTGGAACTGCTGCCTCTGCTCTCTGGAGCCAGTGAACAGGGCCATGGGATGCAGGGTGAGGTCGAGGAAGGGGGTGGGGCTGAGCCTCTCACAGTCCCCAGGGTCCCAGGCGGGAGAATCCAAATTTTGAGCTGGAAGTGAACAAGTCAGTGACGGTGCGGGAGGATTGGTGTAGCATCACATCCTGTGTCACCTCCTATCTGTGGGGTGACTGGAATGAATCTCTATTTGCTAGAAGGAGCTCTGGTGGTGCAGTGCCTAAAGCACTTGACTGCTAACCAAAAGGCTGGTGGTTCAAACCCACCAGCCACTCCTCGGAA
>NW_006922352.1:178395-180750 GCF_000298275.1 Orycteropus afer afer
TTTGGACCAATGCCACCTACTCAGGGACCCTGGGTCCTTCAGCTTCTGTTCCCTGGTTCCTTGGGCTCTTGACCCTTCGGGCCTCTTGAGCCTGCCCAGCCTCTGCTCTGCTTGTAAGCGCTGAAAGCTCCTTAGCTTCACTGGTTAGGGCCTGGAGGCGCTGCACTGCTCTGCACGCAGGCACTCGGCTCACTTGCTGATGGTCACCGCCTGTGTCCTTTCACGCCGGTCTCCTGGTTCTGCAGCTGCTGTTTCTCTGCCTCGACTTCTGTCCGTCCGCACCTTTGCTGGGGCTGCAGCTCTCCTGCCTCCTGGGCCCTCACCAAGGTCGCCTTCCACGTCCCTGTCTCCCGCGGTGCTCCCTCTGACGGGGCTCACAATCTTGTTGCGGACGCCCCTAAGGACCTGGTCATCAGCGTTTCCTGGGCCAAGGCATCAGATTCCGGTGTGTGCAGGGGGACGTGAACCGCCAGCCTTCTGGTTAGCAGTCAAGTGCCTTAGGCCCTATGCTACCAGAGCTCCCATGTGACTAGAGAGTGAGGTGCAAATGCCACACCCTGAACTTCAAGGCCTCGCCTGACCTGCCCCTGTTGGACCCACCAGGCAGATCCCTGCACTCCCCCACATCACACAAGGTTTCGCCACACTCCGCCCAACCAAGTCCTCTTGTGACTGTGAATTTGCATATACAGTTCCTTCTCCTGAAATGCCCTTCCTTCCCTATCCTGCTTTCCCCTGTTGTTCTCATCTTTTAATGTCAGTCTTAAATGTCAACCAGTTGTGCATGTGTGTTTATGTCAGTGTGTAATATTCACTGTGTAGATTTGAGGAGTGACATACATTTGCTTGTTCATGAACACCTTCACCAAGCATTACTGGGCACCTACTATGTGCTGAGCACCTACTATGTGCTGAGCCCTGGTGTGCGTGTTAGAGGTGGCTCAGTGAACACATCCTCAGAGCTCTCTGTCCTCAAAGAGCTGTCATTCTGGAGATAAGAAGGATAGAAATAAAAAGAAAGACATGATAGGTAAAATTCGAGGGTGACAATGGGTGTTTGGAAAAAAAAATAATGCAGGGAAAGACATGAGACAGATTGGAGCTGAACGTCCACATTGGACAGCGAGAGAAGGTGTTGTGTTCACCTAGGAACAGCGAATACCATGCAGAGGGGAGGAGGGAACAGCCCAGGCAGAGGCTGTGAGGCAGAAGCAACTTGGTGTGCTTGGAATTGACAAGGAGGCAGGAGTTTGAAGCAGAGGGAGGTGGAGGGAGGAGGGGCACCTGGGAGGATGGTGTAGACCACGGGGGGTCTTGCAGGCCAGTAGAAGAATGAAGAAACGTTTGAAGGGAGTGGAGACATGGTGGCACTTTTAGGATCCCCATGGCTGCTGCTTAAAGGGCATGGGAGTGGCGTCCTCTGACCTCCTCCAACCTCAGGGGGGGAGACAGAGTCTCCATCCACAGCCCAGGCCTCTATGGGGCCACCCATGCCACCACCCTCCAACATTTTGACCAACTCTGCCATCCACTGTCCCTCTGGAGGCACTCACCACTTCTCTGCTGGGTTTGATAATTCGTTGCAATGGCCACACAGAACTCACAGACGATGGGGTTTATTGGGGAAGTAACAGGCTATAAGGCAAGTTCAGGAGCGCGCTCAGGATTCAATTCTTCGATCAGGACAGTCTCCCCTCTGCTGTGCTCTCAGATACGTCTCTCTGGCCCTTGGCCTCTCAGCCTGGCCTCGGCCCTGCTCAGGCAAGGGTTCTACAAAGCTCTTTTAGCCCTGCCAATAGGTGCACCCCTAGGTGCACCCCACTAGGCAAGCCCACCACTTTATCTTGTGCCTCTTGGTTCCACTGCCACAATTTCTCAGCCAGGCATCTCTGCCAATGTGGCCCACCACAGGGATCACAGGTCCAACCCACTGCCAAGGAAGCAAAGCAAATTCTCTGTCCCCCAGGCAGGGACTCAGAGCACAGGGACCCTTTCTTCCCCTGTCACCAGCCCCATAAAATGTCCCTTCCAAGCAATTTACACTTAGGGGTTTTCTCTTGCCATATGAGTCCCTTGGGGCCCGTCCCACGGAGAAGGAGGTATCAGGGACTGGGACCACCCTGAGACTGAATCCTCTCTGTCTCTACCCCACCTCAGGCCCGGTGACAGGAGGCCTTGGAAACCGTCAGCTGAGTCCCTAAGATTGGAATAAAGGCTGGGGATCCAGGCTTAAATTTGAGTGTGACCTTTTTTGGTTGTTCTGTGTGAGGCTTGGGCAGGACTCAGCCCCTCTCTGTGTTTCCCGCAAGCCCCACCTGCTCTAGTTAGTTGGGTTGACAGGTATGGATGTGACTC
>NW_006922352.1:191475-192678 GCF_000298275.1 Orycteropus afer afer
TGGTTTGGGCTTTGCTCCCATAGAGACTGACAGCCTTGGAGACCCTGTGGTGCAGTTCCACTCTGTCCTCTAGGGGCGCTGTGGGTCAGAATCCCCTCCAGGCACTGGGTTTGGTTTGGGCTTTGCTTCTGGGAAGGTAGGAGCTCTGGTGGCGCAGTGCCTAAGGCATTTGACTGCTAACCAGAAGGCTGGCGGTTCAAACCCACCAGCCACTCTTCAGAAGGAAGATGGGGCAATCTACTTCTGTACTGATACTGCCTGGGAAACCCAGGGAGGGGTGGCTATGAGTCGGGTCTGACTGGATGGCACATAACAACAACAACAGGAAACCCTGAGGGGCATAGGCGCTTAAACGCTTGGTTTCTAACCCCAAGGTCGGGGATTTGCATTCACAGAGTGTCTTGCTGGAAACGCCTGGTGACCTATTTCTGAAAGGTCAAGGTGTGGAACAACACCCTGTGGGCCCCAGTTCTGCGCTGACGTTTACAGCGACACCACGAATCAGAACTGGTGTGTTTTTTCCTGTTGTTCGATAGCTAACCCTTGTTGTTGTGGTTAGGTGCCATGGAGTCAGTTTCGACCCAGAGTGACCCTGCGCGCCACAGAATAAAACACGGCTCAGTTCAATGCAGCGAGCAGCGTTAAACACAGCCTGGACTTCCGGAAGAACGAACAAATCTGTCTTGGACGACGTACAGCCCGAGTACTCCTTAGAATGCAGCTGTCAAGACTCCGTGTCACATACTTGGGACCAGTCCCCGGAGAAGGACGTCATGCGGTGGGAGGTAGGAGGTCAGCGAAAACCAGGAAGGGCTTCAACCGGATGGATGGACACGGGGGCTGCAGCATTGCGCTCAAAGGTGGCAAAGATGGCGAGGATGACAGCATGGGGTGTTGTTGCTCCTCCTACGCACGGGGGTCGCTCTGAGCCTGAAGGACTCAAGGACACCTAGCAACAACCTGACAACAGCGAGGTTACCGGCGTCCTGAGCAAAGAAGAGCTCCGTGCCACTCGTGCAGCTCATTCTCCCACCAACAGGGGGAGACAGAGTACGGATAGACAGCAAGCGGCGGAAACCTTCGGTAAAAACGTGCTGGGAGGTGATGAAAAGAAAGAGCCGGTTCCGGGAGATCAGGACTCCTGGAGGTGGAGAGGGCCATGCCCAGGGTGAACAAGGGTGACCGGAGCGGGCTCCCTGGAGA
>NW_006922352.1:193223-200161 GCF_000298275.1 Orycteropus afer afer
GGACAGAGTGGAACTGCACCACGGGGTCTCCAAGGCTGTCAATCTTCACGGAAGCAAAGCCCAAACCACACCCCCTGCCATGGAGTCCATTCTGACCCACAGCGCCCCTAGAGGACGGAGTGGAACTGCCCACAGGGTCTCCAAGGCTGTCATCTTCACAGAAGCACGTACCTGGTCCTGTTGTCCATGGAGCTGCTGGTCTGTCTGAAATACACTCCTTTTGTTAGCAGCCAAGCGCTTAAGCACTGCACCACTAGCCTGTCAATTTCTAATTTCACTTCACCCCCTCAAACCCCACGACTCCCTGAGTCAGATGTCATTATGCATTACACCCCACTTTTACTGACCCTGATTTGGTAACACACCAGTCCAGGGAAATCTCAGGTTCCCTTCTGTGGTCATTTCAGACCCCAGCTGCTTCCACACAGCCGTTTCTCTCCACCAAGGCTAGGTCTGCAAGTTCTGGCCGCAAGTTAGGGAATTCCCACAGCTTTCACAATCCCAGACCAGCCGCAAGTTCCTCCGGTTGCCAAACTTTGCACCTCCCTTTCCTCCTTCCATGTCAGAGTGGCCCCATCGGGGGTTTGTCAAGTGTCCACTGTGGGCCAGACCAAGTCCGCTCTGGGCCCTTAACTTGAGTGAATTCTTTTGATGATCCCCAACAAGCAAAGACATCCAGCTAGACCCATTGAACAGCCAAAAGCCGCAAGGAGCAATGTAACATACAACTACTGGTCTCTCCTCATCAAGAGAGAGAAGGAAGGAAGCCCACGTCTCAGAGGAGAGACTTGTCCACAGGGCTGATGGCCTACATGAGTCACAGCCTCATCTTCTCTGAGACCAGAAGAAGTACATGGTGCCCGACTGCCACTACTGACTGTTTTGATCAGGGCCACAAGTGGATCTGCTAGATGAGGGGACAATCGTGGAACAGGACTCAATTTCTTAAAAAAAAAAAAAAAAAAAATCAAGATTACTGGACCAATTGAGGCCAGACGACTCTCTAAGATTTTTACCCTGAGATATTGTTTAAACTTTGAACTGAAACTATCCCTTGAGGTCACCTTTTAGTGAAATAACAGATTGGTACTCAAAAAAAAAAAAAAAAAAAATTGTAAGTATGGTGATGTATTTAAAAAGAAAAAAGTTATGAGACCAAAAGATCAACAATTACTCTAACACAAAGATGAGAAGATAGAGGACAGGGCAACTAGAGTGCTGGAAACGGAAGCACTAGAGAAGCAAAAGGTAATTAGCGAGAATGGTGACACAGTGAACACGCAACCAATGTCACTGAATCGCTGCCAAAACCAAAAACCAAACCCACTGCCGTCAAGTTGATTCTGACGCATAGTGAGCTCCATTGAGTTTCCGAGGCTGTAAATCTTTACGGAAGTAGATGGCCCCATCTTCCATCTGCAGAGTGGCTGGTGGGGTTGAACCGCTGACCAGCCAAATGTCTTATCTACTACACCACCAGAGCTGAATCTGCAGAAATTATTAAATGGGAACTGGTTTGCTGTGTCAACCTTCACCAAAACATGATGAAATACCATTTTTTAGCAAGACGCTGAGGACACTGAGAGGCCCGGAGCGTGAGGCCCTGAGGCCCTGCCTGAGCAGCTCGGTGACCATCGGAGATCCAGGCTCAAGCACAGCCTTCTGTCTGCGGTCGCCCCACCCTAGCCACTCTGCTGGTCTACGACCAAGGCCCACCTGCCACTGAAGAAGCGCCACCCACCCAGCGTCCACCCCCGGTGCAGGGCCTGCCACCAAGAGCTCCTCACTGAGGGCAGGACTCAGAGTGGCCCCTCAGGCCCTGCCCTGAGCCAGACACCTCACCTGAGTCTGCAGTGAACGCACACCTCCATCTCTGCACTGGCTTGTCCCACAGACTGAGGGACACTGGTGGCACGGTGGTTACGCGCTCGAAAAGGTCAGTGTTTAGAACCCACGACGGATATCTGCCTCTGTAAAGACTATAGTCTTGGAAACCCTGTGGTGCAGTTCCACTCTGTCCTCTAGGGGCGCTGTCGGTCGGAATGGACTCCAGGGCAGTGGGTGTGGTTTGGGCTTTGCTTCTGTGAAGATTGACAGCCTTGGAGACCCTGTGGGGCAGTTCCACTCTGTCCTCTAGGGGCGCTGTGGGTCGGAATGGACTCCAGGGCAGTGGGTGTGGTTTGGGCTTTGCTTCTGTGAAGATTGACAGCCTTGGAGACCCTGTGGGGTAGTTCCACTCTGTCCTCTAGGGGCGCTGTGGGTCGGAATGGACTCCATGCAGTGGATTTGGTTTGGGCTTTGCTTCTGTGAAGATTGACAGCCTTGGAGACCCTGTGGGGCAGTTCCATTCTGTCCTCTAGGGGCGCTGTGGGTCAGAATGGACTCAACAGCCCCAGTTTGGTGTGTGACCAATGAGGCCCCTGGGTGCATGTGTTTTGTGCTTGTAACTGCCTAAAGGTTGGTGGTTCAAACCCACACAGTGGTGCTGTGAAGGAAAGTCTTAGCAATATTCATTTGTAAAGATTACTATTGTTTGGTGCAGTTAAGTCAATTCCAGCTCATCATGACCCTACAAGTCAGAGTAGAACCACCTCACTGTAATCTACAGGAGCAGGTGATCGGGCCTCTTCTCCTTCAGAGCCACTGGGTGGGTTAGAACAGCCAACCTTTCAGTTTGCAGCCGCATGCATAACCATTGCACCACCGGGCCTCCATTTGTAAGGATTGCAGCCCAGAAACCCAGTGGACCACGTCTGCTTTGTAACGATGGGACTGCCGTGAGTGGGAACCAGCTCCATGGTAAAAGGTTTGTTTTGTTTTGCTTCAATGTGACCAATATGGCGACCCCATGTGTGCAGCACAGAACCGGGCTTCACAGAGCTTGAGACGCTGAGCCCTCGCAGAAGCCGACTTCCCTCCGAGGCTCCTCCCGGTGGATTCAAACCACCTTTCAGTTCACAGTCAACCGTTTGGGCCACCAAGGCATTCCTTGCGTTGGAGTCCACGGCAACTGGTTATGTGGCCAACGGGAAAACAGGCTTGACCAGGGAAGGGGGCCAAGACTTAGGATGAGGCCCACCTGACTCCCAACCCAGAGCTTCCCCCACCCCTGGCTGTCAGCCTCGTTCCCGATGCTGTTTTCAGGGCCTGGTCGGCTGCGTCATCAACACCCAGGATGCTTGGGGCAGGCGGCACTGAGTCGGTCAGGTAACCCCAAGGCCCCAGGAGCACATGTGAGGGTCATTTCCTGTGACCCCGTCAGAGTCCTGACCTATCTGCTCTGTCTCCTTGTGTGAGGCCTGAGTCCTAATGGCCTCCAGGTAAATCTTGAACCAGAAGCCTTTAGTGTCAGGGATTCTAACACGTCCCATGCCTCAGGGCTTTTATCTCCCCTCCGGATTCCAGCACGTGTCAGACCCTCCGGATTGAGCACGTATCAGAGATTTACCTGGCTCCTGCAAGTCTCCCACGCATCAGGGCTTTACATCCTCCCTAGATAATAATTCCCTAAACCGGGGAATTCCAACACGTCCCCCAACATCTCAGACCCCTGCCCTAAACCCCTTAGCAACAACCAATCATCTGTACCCCTTTGCCCTGGTGCTACTCCATCCTATATTTTTCCTATAAAAATGTGATAGTAAAAGAGCACGGGGTCTTTTGCCCAAGCCGCTGTGTCGATGAGAGCAGGGACCCTATCTCAAGCTAGCAAATAAACTTTCCTTTTGTTTTTACATTATCGTGTCTGTGGCTTCCTCGTGCCGACATTCCTTTCCGAACACGGGCCCAACACTTGTACTCACTTATACCTGAGAACTCACCTTCTAGGGGCACGGAGCTGCCACATTTCCCACAATGCTCTGTCCGTGTTTCCACCATGATGGCTCTTGCTAGCCACGTTTCCCACAATGCTCTGCCTGTGTTTCCGCCATGAAGGCTCTTGGTAACAGGAACTGGAATGTCCTGGGGGATGGTCTGCCTCCATGTTGGTTAAGAAAACCAAACAAACCAAGGCAGTTGCCGTAGCGTTGGCCCCAACGCCTGGCGACCCTGTGTATGTCAGACTCAGACTGTGCTGCTCGGGGTTTTCAATAGTTGTTTTTTCAAGAGTAGATTGGGAGCCCTTCCTTCCAAGACACCCCAGGTGAATTCAAATCTCCAACCTCACAGTTAACAGATGAGCGTGTAAACCATTGGCACCACCCAGGGACTCTCCTCATTGCTTAAGGAACCCCCTTAATCACGTCTGTCACAGTCTCCTCTTTGACTCCCTTCTCCAACAGGAGCAGATGTCCAGGACGTGGCTGTGGGAGTCATTCATTCACTGAGTTGGCCGGTCAACGGCCCCTCCCTCACTGCTGGGACACTTCCCCTCTCGTATGCCACGTGGTTCTCCCTCAGGCCCCTCCTGAGTCCCACGCTTGGCAGGACGGGTCCTCCTGATCCTGCTACTAGCTGTGATTCGCAGCGTCTAGACAGGCGGTACCTACTCTCCTGGTGTGGACAGTGATGGGTGAGGGGCCAGTGCACAGACAGGAAGCCAGGAGCTAGCGATTGGGTTCCCGGCTGCTGTGCATGGGCCCCATAGAGGCCTCTTCCAGAAGATAGAAGTGATCTCCCACCAGGGCTCTGAGAGCTTGTGGCATGAGGTTCCTCTTCTGTGGTCGGTCACCTTCCTGACCTCATCCTTGAGCTTCCTGCCGGGCTTCCTCTCGGTCCTATGACACCAAGGCCCTTGCCTCTTACCCCAGAGATGCTGCTGCTGCTTCTGGTGCTGCCGTGGGCAGGTGAGTGGACAGGGGTTGAGCAGTGGTCGTGGGGCCGGACCTCTGGCTGACCGCTGTTTCCTACAGGTTCTCTGGCTGAACGTTCGCACTTCCAGCTGCAAGTACCAAAGTTGGTGACGGTGCCGGAGGGTCTGTGTGTCCTTGTGAGCTGTTCTGTTTTCTACCCCAAGAAAGGCTGGTATTTGTCCACCCCAGCTCATGGCTACTGGTTCCGGAAAGACACTAATTTCGTATCCGGTCATCCAGTGGCCACAAACGACCGAGATAGAGAAATCCATGAGGAGACAAAGGGCCGATTCCATCTTGTTGGAGACCCCCGTAACTATAACTGTGCCTTGGCCATCAACGATGCCCGGATGGCAGACACGGGATCTTACTACTTCAGAGTCGTCAGAGGGTCTTATGTGAAATACAATTACGTGGATCACCAACTCTCCGTGAACGTGACAGGTATGGATTGGGGTCTAGGAGAAGACTCAGGGGAGGTGCACGGCGTCCAGGACAGGGGTAGGGTGGGAGTCCCTGGCCCCCATCCTTGGAGGGACCAAGGGGAACAGGATTCTGGGGGTGGGTAGGGAGGAACCAGCCTGGCTGAGGCAGAGGTTGGTTTTAGGGACCACTTGAGGGTCCTCACCTCCAAGGCCTTGTTCTCTCTCTCTTCCCTCGTCCAGCCCTCACACAGACACCCAACATCCACATCGAGGGCACCCTACAATCTTTCCATCCCAGGAAAATCACCTGTGAAGTGCCATGGGCCTGTAAGAGAGGGACACCCCCCACCTTCTCCTGGATTGGAGACGCCCTCAAATCCCCAGGCCTTAAGACTCCCTACTCCTCAGTACTCACCCTCACGCCAAGGCCACACCACCATGGCACCAACCTCACCTGCCAAGTGACCTTCCCTGGTGCCGGTGTGACCGCGCAGAACACCATCCTGCTCAACGTGTCCTGTGAGTGCTGGCCAGAGCCACCGAGGGCCCTGAGGGCGGTGGGTGCTGCGGAGAGTGGGGCAGAGTGTGGGATACTGGGTGCTGGGTCCTGGAAGAAGGGGCTGAGGAAGAGGACCTAGACGCGACCTCATTCCTATTTCTGGGACAAAGGGCCCAACCTTCCTGCCGCTGAAAAGGGCACCTTGTTTCTGTCCGTCCAGATGTTCCACAGAACTTGACCATGCGCGTCTTCCGGGGAAATGACAGAGGTAGGGAGCGGCCGGCCTTCTCTGGGGCTGTGGTGGACGTGAGGTCTCTGCCCCTCAGAGCAGAGCTGGGGCCTCAGTTTCTGGGGGAGGAGGCCTCTGGCTGGGGGAGGGGGGACAGCAGAGTTGGTAAAGCCGTCATTCACTCATAGCCTACAACTGCTTCTCCCTCACCCTTGGCCTTGCTACCATCAACAGCATCTATGACCTTCTCCTGGCCAAGCCCAATGGGTGCAGCTGTCACCACGGCCAGGAGACATCCTTGTCCCAAACTCTTTCCTCAAGCCTCTCTGATCTGGACCCTAATTAGTCCTTTCGCTTGTTTTTTCTTTGTGTATTCTCCTAAAGCGTTTTATTGCGATGAAAACAACTACAGTGATGCATTCTCCATAGCAGACAGTTTTCAGACGTACGATTCAGTGATACTGGTTTCGTTCCCATCTTGTGCAATCCTCACCACCATCAGTTTCCAAATCATTCCACCACACTTAGGAGCGACTCAGTGCCTCTCAGCTAAGACTTCTCCTTTTCTCCTCCCTCCCACGCTCGGTAGCCACTAATTAACTCTGGCCTGTGTACACTTGCCAGCGTCCTGTTAGTGGGATCATATGGTATTTCTACCACTGACTTATTTCACTCAGCACCATGTTTTCCTTACGACTCTGTGGTTTTCCACTCGTAGGTGTATCTCGATCTATTGTGGTGTTTCAGGGGCAACCCTGCCAACGCTGAGCAGGTCTGTGAGTCCCGTCTTTCTAACAGTCAGTGCTCACTGTACGACACCTGAGTCATTCTCACAGCGGTGCAAACTTTTCAATAACTCTATTATTAATTTTGACTAACTCTATTAAGTTATTAAGTTGGTAGCATAGTGCCTAAGGCACTTGACTGCTAACCAGAAGGCTGGCGGTTCAAACCCACCAGCCAGTCCTCGGAAGGAAGGTTGGGCAATCTAC
>NW_006922352.1:201086-207555 GCF_000298275.1 Orycteropus afer afer
GTCCAGTAACCTCATCTCTGTGGTTGACTGCTGCTGTTGGGTCTCTATTCCACTCACGGCAACCATGTGATTGAACAGAACGGCCCCATTGGGGTTTCTAGCTGTAACTGGAAGCAGATCAGCAGGTCTTCTCTCACAGGGAGCCACTGGGGGGTGGGTTAGAACCATAAACCTTTGGGTTGGCAGCCAAGAGCTTAACTGTTGCACCATCAGGGCTCCTCATGCCTGAGCCCCCCCAAACATACCTATTTACTCAAGACTTACAAGACTAAGATCATGCAAGGCCATTTCACCTCCCTCACAGGTGTAGTGTCCTCTCTGGTACCTGCTTCTCATAATATCCTTCCATGCTGACATCACCCTGTAGCCAGCTCCTATCTATTCTTCATGCTGTACTTAAACCTCTCCTCCTCCAGGAAGCCCTCCTTGTCCCAACAGTCTCATTGAGCTGCCCATTCTCAAGACCCCCTCAGCTTGAGTCCTTCACTAAAGGTATCAAATGGTCTTGTGAGTGTGTGTTTTTCACAATCTTACTCACGAGACTGTGAGCTCCTCAGACACAGCTAAATCAAACAGGCCACAGAGCACTGTTGCCGAGAGACTACATGGCAGGATTCCTGGAGGTATATCTGGGATCGGAGTTGTACGTGTAGCCAGGAGAGGAGGCATGGGAACCAGGCCAGTCACACAAATGCACACGGGCAAATGACAGAGGTGGCTCCTAGCCCTGTTTCCTTGGGGTTGAACCCAGACACTACAATTCCATCCATCAGTGAAGAGAAGGGGCAAATCTGTGATGAAAGGAAAAGAAGGGGCTCTGAACTGTGTCTGGGCTTAACTTTCTCTCCACTTCTCCAGAACCTGAAGCCCTGGGCAGCAACTCATCTCTTCCAGTCCTAGAGGGCCAGTCCCTGCGTCTGATCTGTGTGGTTGACAGCAATCCACCCGCCAGGCTGAGCTGGGCAAAGGGAAACCAAACCCTGAGCCTCACACAGTCCTGGAACCCAGGAGTCCTGGAACTGCCTGCGGTGGAGTTGGGAGACAGTGGGAGATATATCTGTCACGCTCAAAACCCTCTGGGTTTCCAGGAAGACTCTCTGAACCTCTCTGTGAAGAGTGAGTTGGGAGATATCTGGGGGAAGGACTCCTGGTGAATTCAGAACCACCTACCGAACCTCCCCCTTGCTCTCCAGGGAACCCCCATAGCTGCTCACAGCTTCCTGCTCCTGCTTCCTGTGCAGGTGCTCTGAGCTCCGGCAGCTCTCCCTGAGCCTGGCCAGCCCCTTACCGGAGCCGATGGTTGGGGGCAGGCTGGTGGAGGGGAACGGTATCAAGGGTCCTGCACAGTCACATTTACTTGGCCACCACTAGTCCTGAGCCTCAGCACAGAACTCAGGTCTGGCCTCAGGCTCCGCTGTGACATCCAGAATCCCCACGGGGACAACAGTGTCACTGGTCCAGCCAAGTCAGGGAGAGGATTTGAAGACTGATGCCTGGGCGAGGAGATGACATGAACCTGGGTCCTCGGAGATACTGAGAGCGGGAGAAGTGGGTTTGAGCCCAGGGCAGGAGGGAACTGTGGTGCACGGTTCTAGGTGTTTTGACCTGGGAGCAGGCTGGGGGAAGAGGGGAATGTGGTCGTATAGAGTGGTGGGGGACCAAGGGGTCCCGGACAGAAGTGGGCACACACACACATCATGGATCGGCAAAGACGGTCTGTTCAGATGCCTGATTCGGGGCATAGGGTCTCACCCCAGATATCACTTGTCTGCAGAGAAGCCCGGGACGTGGTCAACAGTGGTTCAGGAAGCCGCCTGGGCAGCCGGCGTCGTGGCCTTGCTTGCATTCTGTCTGGGTCTGTTCTTCATGTAAGTGGAATAACAGTACCTCCTTCGTACCATTTAAAACACTGTGCATGGTTCCTGTTGTTATTAACAAGTCCAAGAGCTGTTGGACGCACATCGAGCCCATGGCCTGATTGTACATCCTGGACTCCTCAATAGCTCAAGGGAGGCTGTGGTATATTGTAGCTGTCAACCCTGCAGGATTCACTCCAAATTTATCTTTAAGAAGTTAAACAGTAGGATCAATATCTCTCAAGGAGACTCCAGGATTATGGGTGCATTGGTCGTTCAGTGGAAAACTCCTTGCTTTCCATACGGGTGACCTGGGTTTGATTCCTGGCCAGTGCACCCCAGGTGCAGCTACAACCTGTCTGTCCGTGGAGGCTGGAGTGTTGCTGAACAGAGTACAGTGGAGTTTCCAGACTAAGGCAGACTAGGAACAGTGCCCTGCTGGTCTCCTGTTGAATATCAGCCAGTGAGAGCCGTAAGGATCACCATGGTCGGATTCGTAACCACGGGGATGACGCAGACCAGGCTAGCCGTTCCGTCCACTGTGTACGGGGTGGTCACGAGTGTGGCACCAACTCCGCAGCTGCCAATAGCAACCACAGATTCCATGACGTGGTGCTCACTTGGGCAAGGCCAAAGAATAAAACAAAGAATTTAGCCTTCTGCCATCTTGGCCAGGTGTAGGGTCTGTTCCCAACACCTGGCTCCAGCTGTTGAGAGGAGGGTGCTTGGGTTTTCTTCATGGTCTGAAGCTGGACAGCAGGTCTCATCTCCCCAGCTCAGTCACTCCTTCCAGGCTCCTAACAGCAGCCCAAACCCAACCCAACCCACTGCCATCGAGCTGATTCCAACTCATAGCAACCCCCATTGGGTTTCCAAGGCTGTAGATGTTTATGCAAACTGACTGCCTCATCTTTCTTCTGTGGAGCGGCTGGTGGGTTCGAATCGCTGACCTTGTGGTTAGCAGCCAAATGTCTTCACCACTGTGCCATCAGATCTCCTTTAACAGACAGACAGCCAGGTTGAAAGACTCTGCTCTCTTTGCTCAGAGTGAAGATCTTCAAGAAGAAATCAGATGGAGCAGCAGAAGGCGTAGATGACATCCACCCTGTGCTGGGGACCCCCTCCCAGGTGAGTCTTGTGGGCATCTTTTCATCCTGTGTCCCAGCTAGAAGTCTCCCTGGGGATGGTCCACCAGGGCCCGCTCAGCACGACAAGAACTGAGCTCCACACTTTCCCCAAAATGTGTTCCTTCTGCTGGTTTCCTGCTGCAGCCACACAGACCAGAGACCTGGGACTTACCCTTCCGTCTCTCCTCTTCCTCATCTCCCAGAGCCAGGAATTCACCACCCAACCAGTGGCCATGGAGTCAACGCTGACTCACGGCCATCCCATGAGTGTCACAGTAGAACTGTGTTCCACAGGATTTTCAGGGGCTGCATTTTTGGAAGTAGACCAGCAGCATTTTCTCTGAGTGGGTTTGAACCTTCAACCTTGAGGCTAGCAGCCCCGTGGGTTAATGGTTTCCACCACCCAGGGACCCCTAGGACTTGTCACACAGCCTCATGATCACAGGTCTCTCCCCCACCACATTGAGAGCTCCCTTGTGGACCTGTAGTTCACAGCTCTGTGAATCTCACTCATGACACCCTGCTTCTGTCTGGCAAATTACAACTCACGATTAGATTTTTGGGATGATGTGATAGTGTCTTCTCTCTCTGATTGTCTAAAGTCAATCAGACAAGTTGTTTATTACAGTGTGCCCTGTGCCTGGATAGAGCCTTGTAAGAGCTACTTAACCTCACTCAGTCTGTTTTCATGTCTGTAAAATGGGGATGGAGTTATGTCACCTGCAGAGAGGGGTGGAAGAATTCAGTGGCTTAGTGACAAGCGTGGGCACCAACGGTTAAGTACTGCCCTGCAAGTGAAAGGCTGATGATTTAAACACACCCTGAGGCACTTCTGGAAGGAGCCGTGGTGGTGTCGTGATTAGGACATTTGGCTGCTAACCAAAGGGTTGGCGGTTCAAGCACACCAGACACCCTGTGGAGGAAAGCTGAGGTAGTCTGCTTCTGTAAAGATTTACACCCTTAATGGGGTTTGCTGTGGGTCGGAATCGACTCAGTGGCAGTGAGTTTGGTTTGGTTTGGTTTTGAGGCACTTCTGGAAACAGGCCAGGAGATCTGCCTCCAAAACACCAGTCCTGAAAAGTTATGCAGCAAAATTTGGACATGGATAGTGGTGATGGTTGCAAGGAATGATGAAAACAATGACTGTTACTGAATTGTGTATGTAAGAAATATTAGAATGGCAAGCACTTTGTTATGTATACATTTTACTACAAAGAAAAAAAAACCACCCTACTCTGCACACATGGGGTCACTATGAGTCAGAATCTACTCAAAGCCAACTGACAACAATGGTAGGCCGTGATAGTGATTAAAATTTGTTGTGAATGAATGAGTGAGTCCTCAAGAAATGTGTATGGAACTGATAAATGAGTAAACATCCACCAGCCCCAAGTCCTCTTGAGGACGCCTGCTTCCTTCTTCAGACCCAGTGGCCTGCACTCATCCCCTCTGTTGTCCCACTCAGGGTCACCTGCATGGAGCCTGGTCAGGCAGCCCCTCCAACCACCCCAGCCCAGCTGAGGCCCCCCCCACCGCGAGGGAGGAGGAGGAGGAGCTCCATTACGCCTCCGTCAACTTTGAAGGGGTGAGTCCCTGGACCTCCCAGAAACAGGAGGCTGCCAACACCACAGAATATTCAGAGATCAAGATCCAAAAGTGAAGACACGTGCAGCTCTGGCTGGAGCCCAGGAAAGACATCTCGGAGGAAAGTGTGCCCCAGAGACAGAGTCTAGGAGAACCTCCAGCCCTCTGGGCCAAGGGAACGTGGAGTTACTTGCAGTTCGTATTAGTTTCCTGTGGCTTCTATAACAAGTTACCACAAACCGGGTGGCTTAAAACAATAGACATGAATTCACTCACTATTTCAAAGGCCGGAGGTTTGAACGCCAGTTGTTGGCAGGGCCATGCTATCTCTGAAGACTTTAAAGAAAGATTTTTGTCTCTTCTAGCTTCTGGTAGACCTAGGCGTTCCTCGGCTCATAGCAGCATAATTCCAATTTCTGTCTCCATCTCCAATGGCTGTCTTCTCTCTGTGTCTCTATCCCTTCTCCTCTCCTTATATCGGGTTAGGGTCCACCCTATTCCAATATGACCTCATGGTAACTTAACTAATTACATTTGCAAAGACACTATTTCCAGATAATGTCATATACACAGGTACTATGGGTTAGGGCTTAAACATATCTTCTGGGAATCAAAATTAGATCCATAACAAAGGGGTTGAAGGTCACAGTTAGAGATGCCTGGGCTCAAATCCAGGCTCGTTACATCAAGCCTCTCTGTGCCTCAGTTTCCTCCTCTGTAAAACAGAGATAATGTAAATGTTTATCAGGTGCACTGAGAAGTGGAAAAATGCACAATGTGTGTCATTAAGTCTATTGTTAGGTGTATAATTCTTAACCATGTTTATCTCACCCGGGTGGAAGAAAATGTCCACTTTTTATTCTCTTATACACTTTTCTCTTGCTTGATTATTTAAAAAAAAAAGTGCTGTTTTTAAAAATAAATATATGTATTTTTTAATGTAACTCTCTGGTGGGAGAAGATACTTGCAGTACATCTTTTCAACAAATGAGACTCACACCCAGAGTATATAAAGAATATATAAATAGTTTTTACAAATCAATAGGAAAAGGCAGATAATCCAATAGAAAAATGGGCTGTTCAAATGGTCAACAAACATGTGGAAAGACACTCAACTTCAGTTGTTGTCAAGGAAATGTGTATTAAAAATAGCAGTACTCTATCACTACACAGCCACCAACTTGGCTAAAATGATAAACATAGTATCAAGTGTTGGTGTCATTGTGGAGTAAGTGGAACTCTTGTACACTTGTGGTGGGAGGTGGAATTGGCACTACCCCTTGGGAAAATGTTTGTTAGTCTCTACTAAGGCTGAACATATATGAGCCAGCAATTCCGCTCCTAGGTGCATACCCAATTATAGAGCATATGAGAGCTCACCGTATGTACCTAAGAATGTTCACAGAAGCACTAATTGTAGTAGCTGAAAATGGAAACTGCTCAAATACCTGTCAACACCAAGACAGATGGAAAAATGATGGGACGTCCATTCAATGGAAGGAGAAAATACCCACTCAGTACAACATGTGTGCATCTTACAATGTTGAGTGAAGGGACCCGGACACAAAAGAGTCCCTACTCTATGATGTCATTGATGTAAAGTTTTAAAACAGACAAAACTTACTTTGGTAACAGAAGTCAGAGTCCTGGTTACTCATGGAGGGGGTCAGTGACTGGAAGGGGGCCAGGAGGTGCCTTTTGGGGGTTCTGGTAAGGGTCTGTTTCTTGATCAGAGTGCTAGTTCAAAGGATTTGCTTTCTGGAGCACTTTTTTTTTTTTTTTAAGCAAAACATTCAAGAGTAAACACCTATACCCTTTTCTGTACCTGTGCTACTCTCTAATAAAATTCACATTATCTATCTATCTATATATATGAGCTCTGGTAGCACAGTGCTTAAGGCA
>NW_006922352.1:207980-214124 GCF_000298275.1 Orycteropus afer afer
TCCTGCCCCCTGAGCTGTCTCCCTGTGCAGGCACAGCCCTTCTGTTCTCCCACGATTGATCTCTCCAAGGAGTGTATCCACCTAATATAAGTGTTCAGCTCATATGCCTGTCTTTTGTTTGGCTGGAAACCACAGGAGTGGGTTCAATTCCAGACCTGAAGGGCAGCTAGGGCCCATAGTCTCAGGAGGTCAGGCTCTATCGGACCAGCAAACCTGGTCTGGAATATTTTAAAGATTTTCCCTACAAGTGTCTAGCTCCCTGGGGCAGGAACTGTGCTCTGTTCAGCCCTGTATTTTCGGTGCTGAGCCTTGGACGTGGTCCATAAGGTGTACTCGGTAAGTCTTTGAAGTGATTTGAACTTGAGTCAGGTGGGGAGGCTCCAGGCTCTGGAGAGGCCTCCCAGGGCCCGTTTCCAGCCCAGGCCTCTCCTCTACGCCCTGCACCACTATGTGCTCCCGGATCTCTCTCCCTGGAGGCCCCGTGGGCTCCTCATGTCCCAACCTGCACTATCATTTTCCATCAAGCTCAGTTCCCTTCCAGGTTCCGCATCTTCCTGGACATTTGTCCCTGCGTGACCCACGGGCTCCCTCTTCCAGTGTGCCCCAAATGGGACGCTTCACCTTCCCTCAGGCTGGTTCTCTGTCAGGTTCTGCATCCAGGAACCTGGCCGCCAATTCCTGGGCGAGAGGAGGCATCACGACCTTGCTCCTGGATGAGCCCTAACCACCCACCGGGACACAATCTCTGCCTGGCTCTCATCCAACCTTGTGAAACATCCTGTCCCCAGGTCTCAATTTACTGGGCCAGGTCCTCTCTGCTTGTTCCTCTGGGGGTCACTGTTGGAACTACTTCCTTAATCCTAGTGAGTGTGCACTTTCACTTCTCCCTTTCAGGCCGCCTGGAGTCTGTCAGACACTACAGTGCTGGTACCTCAAGGCTCAGCTACGAGGCCTTTTTCAGTGTGACATCTTGCCTTGGACCAGTAGCTCTAAATTTGCCTCCAAATACGGAGGGGGTCAAAATATCAAATAATGAGGCTGCAGCTCCGCGATATAGTTTTACAAAGGGCTTATTTACTGAGGAGCTCTGGTGGTGTAGTACCTAAGGCATTTGACTGCTAACCAGAAGGCTGGCGGTTCAAACCCACCAGCCACTCCTCTGAAGGAAGGCTGGACAAATCTACTCCCGTAGTGATACCGCCTTGGAAACCCAAGGAGGGGTCTCTATGAGTCAAGTCAAGTCAATGGCAGTGACTTTGGTTTGGGCTTTGCTTCCAGTGGGTGTGGTTTGGGCTTTGCTCCCATCAAGACTGACAGCCTTGGAGACCCTGTGGTGCAGTTCCACTCTGTCCTCTAGGGGCGCTGTGGGTCAGAATCCCCTCCAGGCACTGGGTTTGGTTTGGCCTTTGCTTCTGTGAAGGTAGGAGCCCTGGTGGCGCAGTGCCTAAGGCACTTGACTGCTAACCAGAAGGCTGGCGGTTCAAACCCACCAGCCACTCCTCGGAAGGAAGATAGGGCAATCTACTTTGGTAAAGATTTACCACCTTGGAAACCCAAAGGGGGTCGCTATGAGTCAGAATCACCTCTACAGCAGTGAGTTTGGTTTGGTTTTTTATTTACTGAGGTGATGCCCTGGGTGGTCTCAGGACACACTCAAGTCTCCATGCCCCCCAGAGGAGGCAGGGGTAGCGTAGTGCCTAAGGCACTTGCCTGCTAACCAGAAGGCTGGCAGTTCAAACCCACCAGCCACTCCTCGGAAGGAAGATGGGGCAATCTACTTCCATAGTGGTACTGCCTCGGAAACCCAAGGAGGGGTCGCTAGGAGTCGGGTCCGACTCGACAGCACATAACAACAACAGCAACGAACAAAGATGGCTTGATGCTGGGGCCCTGGACCTCCACGGCCACTCCAGCAGGTGTTATATAAGAGTGATTTCACAAGCAGAAGTGAGCTGCCAAGCAAGAGCATAAACTCAGCCGTGCAAAAGCCTGCTCTCCTACAATGTTCCCCTTGAGGCCACCTCTTATAATCAGGTGTGCAGCCTTCTTCCACAAGGTCTCTGAGGACCCCAAGGAGTGGCATCACAACTAGGTAGATAGAGACAGACAACATTGCTGCAACGAGAGGCACAGCCACAGCAGCACTGTAAGCAAACACAGTAAAACAATTCTATACCCAGCACAAGACCAACACTTAGCAAAAGCCCTCGCCTCCTACAGGGAGAAGAGAGAAACCAGGCAGCCACAGCGGACCAGCCACCAGGTGTGTCCAGGGCCGCTGACTGCTTCTTCGTGTGGTCTAGCAAGGCAGTGATCTTCTGGTCTGGTCCATAGATAGGTACGATGTTCAGTCTTTACTGCGGCACACGTCTCACCTCGAGCAGCTGTCAGACTGTCCAGAGCCGTCCACCCAGTTCAGGAGGACCCCTCCTCAGCTGGGTGATCTCAGAAGTTAATAGGCACAGGGTTTCTCTACTGTAGGTTCAGGGCTTCGATTAGACTTCTACAGGGCCAAGAGAAGAAGCAAAAACAATGAACAGATCATCGTATCATTGAAAACCCTGCCCCTGGCCCACCTAGATTTTATCATTGGGTAATTCAGAGGTTTGGGCATAGATTTGCTAATGGTTCCTACAGTGTAGGGCAACCCCCAGATATAGCACTCTATCCAGTTGTATGCAACCAGGGCCACAAGTAATAGCCACCCATTCATCAGGTGCCATTAAGAGCTAGCTGCACTCCTGCACTCATGTGGGGGCATTTATGCTCTAAGTAACCAGTCGCATTTGGCACCGTCACCCATTGGCAGTGGGACACAGGAATTTAGTGCACTTTTTTTTTTTTTTTTTTTTACAGGGATTTTTTTTTTACAGGGAGGGAAACAGGGGAGCTTGTGGAGTTTTACTAGGCTTAAAACAGACACAGACAGATTTCCCCAACACACCCTGGTCACGCACCAACCAACCTAAACCATCCCAGAGGTGCTAAACACTCTCTTGTGTCTGCAACTGGGAGGCACTTTACCAGGCTTCTGTGACAGTCAGGGCCCCAGGAAAAGTGAGTCTCTGCCCCCCTCCTCTTCCTGTTGTCATTCACTCAGTCACAGAGGCTCACGTGCTCCCGTATGTCTTCCACAGCTGCCCAGTCAGTCTCAGGCAGAGACGCCCCATTCCAAGGCATGTGTTCAGCACTTGAGAAGGGGAGCTACCCATAGATCCCCCAGCTGCTTGTGGGGTGGACTTTGGTGAAGCTGAGAACCTACTGTAGGAAGACAATGGCAGCCCTAAAGGGAAGAAAGCAGGGTAGGGCACTCCCACAATGGAAAGGACAGGGGTTTAGTAGGTACCCAGATGGGTAAGTCTGTCCCATCTATCAGGACCACGTTGGTGGCTTCTCTTTGGGTGATGAGAACAGTAGCTGTCTCGAGCTCCCCCCCCGACACACATACAGATGAGTGTACCATACGTGCTGCCCCAGGGAGGTCACCTGTGGCGTTGTGAGTCAAGTCACTCATTTGGCCAGAAAAGGAGACCCACTTTTATGCCTTGCGCTACAGGTCTCATCCCAGTCCAGGCGAGATGTGATTGTTGAGGTCCTCCTAGGAGCAAGATGGTGGGATCCTGCGTTAGGCTGACCAGTTCCTCTGCCCCCAAAGGGACGAACTAATCTTTCTTCCCCTGTGGCATAACCCACGCCAAGCACCAGTAGATGTTTCCAATTCCTGGACCTAAGGTCCTCAGGCATGTGCAGGGCAGTGTTGCTTTGTTCTGGCAACAACCTGGGCATGTGACACTCTGCAGCCTGTGTTGTCGCTCGTATCATGGTTGGGGGTTCACTCGGAGCTCCAAGTCTGGCTGAATTCATCAACCTCAAAGCCCCATCATGGAAGCTTTGGCTGATAATCTACTTGCCAGCCCGTCCCTGGCCATTTTCTTCTATGTATGTGTTCAGGATTGCTGGGGAGACAGCTTGGGCATTGGTGTGAGCACGTGGGCTAATGTTGTCTCGAAATCACTTCACTGCCACATCTGTCTGTCAGGCTGTTTTCTAACCAACATGGACACTGCAGTGTCCACTGCTCTGGGGAATCCGGTGGGAAGCTTCCCTTTCTGGGTGCATTGTTCTAACTCGTGCTCCTTGGTTCCCTGGTGGAGAAAGAGGTGGAGGGGCTGCTTCATGAAAGATGGTGAGGTTGTTTGGAGGCCATGTCAGGTAGCCTGTTACAGGGTCCTCCCCTAGAAGACCTTGTCTATTATCTTCCAATGTTCTTGATGTCCTTGGCCCATTCACATAGTCAACCCACAAGCTACAGCCCAACTGTCCATACAGAGGGTTAAAGACCAGGTCTCATGGGTGATGACCATCCATGTACCTTTAATTTGGCTCATTGATTGCTCTCCATGCTTTAGCTAGAGTTATCTGTGTTTCGTTCTGCTGTGCATGGGGTCGCTATGAGTCGGAAACGACTCAACGGCACTTAACAACAACAACATCTGTGTCCCAGGCATCTGTCGGCAACGGGATTTCCCTTTTCTTAGCAGAGACGGGGAGGAAGCTCTGGCAATGTGCTAGCTTTCACAGGGGGTCATCCTGACATGTCAATGGACCGAGCACAGCTTGTAACTCTCGGGACAGTGGACTGGCACAAATGGCATTATCCTGCTGCATGTAGGTGTAGGTGTGCCATTTGGCTGCATAGCTGTCCGGGTGGTAGCCGATGACAGCTTGGAAAACAGCCCATCGATCTACCCACTGATGGAAAAGTGGTGCAAAGAGTTATAACTCCCTTCACTGTTAGCAGTTCCACTTGGCAGAGAGCGTTATAGGCCACCAACAATTCTTTCTCTACGGGACTAAACTGATTCCCTGTCCCCTTCACATTTGGGACCCAAACCCTAGGGGGACTCTAGTTCCATCCTGATCTTGTCACAAAGCCCAGCCAAAACGTCCTCCTTAGCACTGCTGACGTCTCATCTGAAGACCAGCCCTTCGTGGGTGGTATCCAGTGCTTTCCTCTGTGCAACCAACACCTTTCCTGTTCTTTGTCCCAACCTTAAGAGGGACTTTTTTTTTTTTTTTTTTTAACCAATCGATAGAGTGGTTTCAAGCCCACATGAGTCCAACATAAGGGCCACATCACACCACACGGATGGAGTCGTCAGCCAGCCTGGGATTCTGCATCATGGATGGGGCCAAACTTGGCCCCAGATTCACTCCCACAGTTGCCTCTCCCTTATCAGCCATATCTTCAGTCTCCTGGCTGGCTTGCCAATCATCTTGGCATGGAGAAAACCAAAACCAAACCCTAAATTTGCCTCCAAATATGGAGGGAGTTGAGAGACTGAAGAGCAAGGCTGGCAACTCCAGGATGATGACCTAAGAGTTTACTAAGGGCTTACTGAAAGGATCTCGGGTGGCACAGTGCCTAAGGCACTTAACTGCTAACCAGAAGAGAAGGCTGGTGGTTCAAACCCGCCAACCACTCCGCAGAAGGAAGACCAGGCAATCTACTTCCATAAAGACTTATCACCCCAGAAACCCAAAGGGGGTCACTATGAGTTGGAATGGCCTCAATGCCAGTGAGTTTGAAGAGCTTACTTACTGAGATGATGCCTTGGGTGGTGTCAGGGAGGACATGAGTCTCCTTGCCCCTCAGAGGGTGGCAGGGGCTTTTATAAAGACATTTCAGTGCCAGAGCCCCAGACTTCCAAGGTCACCCCAACAGGTGTTACATAACAGTAACTTAGCAAGAGGAAGTGAGCTAACACAAGCAAGAGCACCGCTAAATTCAGCCTTGCAAAAGCCTGTTCCTTACACCTCCCCACAGGAAGACTTCAGCACTCCCTTATCTGGGATCCCACAGACCTCGGTTCACCTGACACAGCATTTGTTACAGGGTCTAGAGGCTGTGGGACAGTAGAGGGCAGTGGTTAAAATTTTAAGCTCCTTTAAATGTCTGGGAACTCTGGGTGGCATAGTGCCTAAGGCACTTGACTGCTAACCAGAAGGCTGGTGGTTCAAACCCACCAGCTACTCCTTCAAAGGAAGGTTGGACAATCTACTTCTGTAGAGATAGCCTCAAGGAGGGGTCGCTATGAGTCAGATCTGACTTGACGCCAGTGAGTTTTTTTTTTTTTTTTTTTT
>NW_006922352.1:234063-238112 GCF_000298275.1 Orycteropus afer afer
AGAAGCTCTTGGGCATCTTGCCCTGTGTATTTCTGCTTCTCAAAATGAACAAGGCTTAAGGATGAGTAAAGACACAGAAACCGTGGTTTGCTAACAATGCTTTCTGCTCTCCCCACTTCTACCTCTTCTTCCAGTTACCCATAATCTCATCTTTTCTGGTCATATGGTTCTGGAGTCAGACCAGCGTAGAAGAAGTCCTAGGCTCCTCCTGAGAACTACTGCTGCCCCAGACGGTGCTTGCAATGCCACCGTTAGGTGAGTGAGAGGAGAAGTAGTAGCGGAAGAGTCTGAGGAGCCAAGGCTTCAGAGACAGGGGTGAGATAGACAGGGATGGGTTGGGGCATTATGACAGGAAGAAAGAGGACACATTCAGGGTAATGGTTTCATAGGACATCCCGGTAAACCCGGTTAATAGTATGTTTAGTGCCTCTGTTCTACCTCCCAGCTTGGTGCATAGTGCCTGCAGTCTTGAAAGCTTGAAGACAGCCATCCAGGGCACAACTGTCAGACTCAGTTTGCTGTTTAGAGACATCCAATGGATAGAAATCCACTGAATCTCACTAATACTATTACTGTGGTACCAATGATGCCACCTCAGGCCCAGCCACGATCATCTATCCATGGAGGCATCCTACTGATGTCAAGTGAGGACAAAGGGGGCTTGGTACCTGGGTGAGAAGGTGAAAGGGTTGGGGATGGACCCTGGATCTAGAGGAGGGAGCAGAGTTTTGATTCTAAGGTTTTAGGAAGAGAATTTGCCTTGAACAACAGTGGAAGATAGGTAGTCAGAAAGAGGAAGAGAATATGGAATGTGTGGCTAATTGCCTCTATGAACAACTGCCTCCTTTGCAATGAGACCAGAAGAACTGGGTGGTGCCTGGCTACCATTACTGAACAAAGAATCCTCATCAAAAGGAGGGGGGAATGCAGAACAGAACTTAAAATTCCAGTGGACTCCAGACTTCATGGAACCATGAAACTTGCCCTGAGATCATCTTTAACCCTTAACAGCAAAAATACTCCCTGAAGTCTTCTTAACACCAAACACTAGTTTAGCTTGAGTAGTAAAACAATGTCTGTCTTGAGTGTTGTGCTCTTTTAAGAACTATCTCTACAGGATCAAATTGACAACAGCCACTCAAAAGATCAAATGGGAATCTTGGGGGCGGTGGCGGTCAAAGAATTTATGTTAATGGTGGTGGAACAACTCAGAAAAGGAGGGCGAGAATGATTACAGGAGTCGAAGAGTGCCGTCACTGTTACGAAGTGACACATGCAGAAACCTGAATCGGTGGATGGTTTGCTGTGTACTCAACAAGAACAACAAAGTCAATAAAATTATATTTAAAAAGAAAGAAAGACATAAAGGCATAGGTACAAATAACCAATGTGGATGAGATGCGGCCTGTGCTAGATTCTCGCAGGGCTGGAGGTATCTGCAGGAAGGAGAGTGGGCCAGTGGGTGGGGGGTGGAGGGAGAGTGATGGGAAGATAGGAGGACATAAGGCGTTGTTTCAGATATTAATAACACACTGGAAGCCTCGAGGAGCTCTGCTGGCACAGTGGTTAAAGCACTCAGCCGCTAACCAAAACGTCAGTGGTTTCAACCCACCAGCCACTCTGTGGGAGAAAAATAAGGCAAGTCTGCCCCTGTAAAGACTGAAGCTTTTGAAACCCTGTGGGGCAGTTCTAGTCTGTTCTATAAGGTTGGCAGGACTTGGAATTGACTCCAGGGCAGTGAGTTTACTTTGGTTTTTGTTTGGAAGCCTCAAGGTTAGTGAGTTTTTCAGCGTGTCTGTCTGTCCCTCTCCACGGGCATGCTTTCTCAGAGGATAAAGAGAATCAAGTAGACAGTGGTAGAGGAGGGGCTGTATATCATAGTCCCCTGCAAATCCCACATCCCCCCAAAGTGACCCAGTTGAAAGGTCCAAGACCAAGAGCCACTGGTCAAGGGTAAATTACTCCTTTCGTCCGATAACCTCAAATAACCCAATGAAAAAAAATGACATGAAACACTAAGTCCCAAACCCACTGCCTTGGAGTTGATTCCAACTCATAATGACCCTGTATGACAGAGTACAACTGCCCCATAGGGTTTCCAAGGATACAGATCTTCACAGAAGCAGACTGCCTCGTCATTGTTGGGAACCTTCAAGAAAGTGACTGTTTCTTATTTTTCCATGATATTTACAAAATGGGCAGCACCTGTACCGTGCAAAGCAAGGCAGTTTCAAACGTTCTTGCCCAGAAAATGCCATCGTAGTCTTCGCTTCAGACAAATGCTGGATGAAAGGCCACTTGAGGTTGGGCAGAAGGAAATTCAGAAAGGACTATGTTTATTGAATGAATAATAATTTGCCAGACACTGAGCTGGGGGCATTGCAGACTTTGTTGTTGTTAGTGGCCCCCAACTCATGGCAACGCCATGCACATTTATGTTAATGGTGAAGAAACAACTGAGAAAATGGGCCATTGTAGTGATGGAGTTTCTGTTGGGTGCATTTTCAGAAGTAGATCGCTAGGCTTCCCTCCTAGTCCGTCTTAGTCTGGAAGCTCCAGTGAAAGTGTCTCAGCACCACAGCAACACACAAGGCCCCGTGGACAGATGATCATGGCTGGGCCTGACGTGGCATCATTGGTACCACAGTAATAGTATGAGAGAGATTCAATGGATCTCTTATCCATTGGATGTCTCTAAACAGCAAATTGAGAGGAAGTGACTTACCCACAGCATCTGGTCAGGAAGCGATTGAGGAAGAAGCTGATCACAGTTTGACTGAGAAGGGGCAGAGGTTAAGGGGAGAGTTGAGGTGGGAAGGACAAAGAGTAGGGCCTGATGCTGGGATGTTCAGCCCTGGGGACGGGAAAGGGATCATAGACAATGTAGACAATTCACTCTCTGTCTGTTCGGTTGAGGCCAAATGAGAAGAGAGACCCTTCTGGGCTTCCAGAAAGTTTTTCTGAAGCTCCTTGTAAATGGTGCCTAAGGAGAGGGCTGGGACCTGGAGGAGGTGGAGAAGGGACGTCAGGATGCCTTGCCGACTCCTGACCCTCCATCCCCGCAGCCCCCACCAGGCTGCTCAATTCCTCATGCTCCTTGGGGAAGACGCTACAGTGCAGCTGCTGCTTCCGTGGGGTCCCCACCCCCTCCGTGAAGTGGTGGGTGGGCGACCTCCCTGTGCCTGCGGGCAGCACGGGTGACATCCCCCAAGTGACTTCCATCCAGCTTGGCCCCTGGGCCAACAGCACCATCCACCTGAGCAAGCAAGCGACAGGAGCACGCCTCCGTTGTGAGGGGAGGAACAAACATGGCGCCCATGCTTTGAGCACCCTGCTGATGCCAAGTGAGGACAAAGGGGGCTTGGTGCCTGGGTGAGAAGGTGGAGGGTGGGGGATGGACCCTGGGTCTAGAGGAGGGAGCATGGTTTTGATTCTCAGGTTTTAGGAAGAGAAACCTTTGTGACATCCTCTTCACTTTCAGAGGACAGCTCCTTTGCTCCCCAAACGTTCATGCAAGGGCTGCTCCAGGGTGTTGTGTACGGAGTCGTTGCGGTCACCATGCTCTTCCTCTGTGTCATCCCTGTCGTGTGAGTACCAGGGTGTAATTCACCAGCCGGCCTCTCCCAAAGCCGGCTACAGCAGGCCTGGCGGAAATGGTGGTAGAGAGAGGGCAGACACAACCCCTGCCCTGAAGGAGCTCAGTGTCTTGTAAGGGAAGGCCCCAAGGATGGTCACCACAAAACAAGGCCGTCGGGATTATAAACCAAACCAGTTAACCACTGAGTCGCGTCTGAACCATGGCGCCCCCGTGTGTTTCGGAGTAGAATTGGGCTCCACAGAGTTTTCAGTGGCCGTCATCTTTCAGAAGTCGGTCACCAGACCTTTCTTCCCAGGAGGATCTGACTGCATTGAGCTACAAAATAGGCCCATAGGGCAGTACAAACAACAAATATGAACCCCTTTGCAAATACAATACTGAGTTGTCAATGAAAGCAAACACGGGTATAGGGACGGATAGATGGGTGAACAAGCTAAACAATTATGTATGT
>NW_006922352.1:238532-241439 GCF_000298275.1 Orycteropus afer afer
TGTTTTTGGGTAACTGGAACAAAGGTGAATTCGGAGAGAAGGTAATGAGTGAAAACGAGGCTGGAAAAAAAGTCCTTGTTGTGAGTTCCTAAAGACCTTTGAAACATGCCTGAAAGTATCTGCTAGGAGCCTAGAACAGAAAAGGTAGGGTTGCCAGAGATCGGGCAGGGGACCCTCTAGCCAGTCCAAACAGCGTGGACTTCATCTTCAGTGGGGAGCCATGGAAGAGGGCTACGCTGGGAAGGAAAGGGTTCGCTTTAGGGTAGGACACAGACCAGAGGGTGGGAACTTGGAGGCCAGAAGCCAGCAGAAAGATGGGGCTGTGGTCCAAGCAGGAAAGGGTCAGGTCTTCCTGAGGTGTGGGGCAAGCTAGGAGGAGCAGGGAGTGATTGAAGAGGAGCGAAACTGGCAGGGCAAGTTGAGGGACTGTTTTCAAAGTATAATCAAGTGGAATTGAAGACCAGAAATAATCTCTTGACCATCTGCCAACCTCTTTGATAGCTGACCTCAGCCGAGCCCCACAACCCCATGAGCAGCACGTGAACCTGAGCCCCAGAGAAGTCATGTGGTTCTCCCCGGGTAACACGGGTAGCTGTTAGTGTTGTGGAGGCTCTCAGCCTCCCCAGAAGTTCTGGTCAAGACTGGAGCCCGTTTGTGAGGACAGGGAAGCAGAGAGGCAGAGCTGATCGGGCTGATTGTTGCCTTAGACTGATGCGCACCAGGATGAAACGGACCAAGAGAACTGCAGAGGTCAAGACCGAAAAGAAGCCTGGAGGCAGGGCACACTAAGAACCCAGGAAGACTCTGAAACCTGAGGAACCAGAAGAATCCATGATCACCCCACCTTCTGACAGCCGGATACTGGTAAACACCCATTGTGTCTGCAGTCTAGTCTGCCAGTCGCAGGGATAATACGATGACTCATGGGGAGAGGCAAAATGGAATCATGCCTTGTGTTACAGATGATGATGCTAAGGCTGAGAGAGAGGAAGAAGGGGAAAGTTTAACAGAAGTAACTCAAGGGGTTATTAGAAGTTAGTTCACACATACACACCAGCACACCGCATCCCCATTCGCAAGAAGATTGTGAGAATCCCTAACAGTGTCATAGCAACAGAGTAGAAACCAAGGAGTTTGGTCTCAGTGGTGGTCAGCACAGTCTGTAGATGGCGTAAGCCCAAGTCAACCCAACGTGACTGGAGACCAGGCTGAGCCCAGGTGACTCCTTCATTTATCCTGTACCCCATATCCTCAGCAGCACTTAGAAGAAGTGTCCACTGCCTGCGAGGCTGCTAGAGTATCCTGTTGTTGTTGTTTGTTGTTTGGGGAGCTCTGGTAGCATAGTGGATAAGGCACTTGACTGCTAACCAGAAGGCTGGCGGTTCAAACCCACCAACCACTCCTCGGAAGGAAGGTTGGGCAATCCAACTTATCCTGTTAGTTACCACTTAAAGAGTTTATGGAAGCAGACTGCCTATCTTTCTCCCATGGAGCCACTGGTGGGTTCGAACCACCAACCTTTTGGATCGCAGCTGAGTGCTTAACCACTGGGCCACCAGGGCTCTTATAGTGTTAGTTATCACTGAAGATTATTTAGGACCAGAAGTGCCCTGCTGCTGTCCTTAGACCCTGCTCTGAGAGCTGGTGCCCCTTTGCGGGTGAACCCCACATCTGTTGAGTTCTACCAATGTGCATTATTTTCTCTTTATTCTGGCAATGCTGGCTTCTCAGAAATGGATAAGACCTAGTCCCTGCCCTCAGAAAGCAACCAGGCTGGTGGGAAAAGTATCCTTACAATAAGAGAGCCAGGGTGGTTCCTGATGTTGGAAGGGTTGAGGGAGGACCAGCAAGAAAAGACAGGGTTGCAGGCTCAAAGCATGGGACTACAAGGAAAGGTTCAGCCAAGGCGTACTCCATTTTGCCTTGATTCTTTGCTTAAATGGTTGTCCTTTTCAGATCGGCTCACCTCAACTCCAGACCTGTTCCAACCGTCTTCATCCTTTACCCATCTCCCCAGAAGAACAAGATAAACTGGAGTCGACGGAGCCTGCGGAAACATCGTACCTGGACTCACCATCATCCCTGGAACGACAGCCATCTACAGAGTCCTTGGAACCCCCAGAAACCCTGGAGTCTATAGCCAACCAGGGGCTCCCAGGGTCTCTTCAGCTCCCACAGCCCTCCCAGCCTCCACCCCTCCCCCACACTTGTTCTCTATAGAATAAAAGTAGAGAAATTATTCTGGGACTTGGTCTTAGGACCTTTGAAAGTAACCTCTAGGATTCTTGCTGGGGTTAGCCTTAAGAAACCTGCCTCCCCCACCCCAGGGATGATGTCACAGGAAGGAAAATAAATGTGAGACTATGAAATAGGCCCATGAGGAAGTCACTTTTGAGCCCCTACAGAGTGACCAGTAGCTAGAATATACTGTGCATACAAGAGTGTCATGCTTTGGTGTCATTATACACTTAATCCCAACCCTACCGCTTAGTGACTGCATGTCTTTGGACAAGGCTTTTTGCCCACCTCAGACCTTCAGTATCCTCACCTAAATTATACCTAGATGAAGAACAAGTGAAAGGTTGTGTCCAAAGACAAAATGTGGCAGGTAGAGAAAAGAAGATGGGTCTTGGAACACCCAGAAAAGTCTTTGTCCTGTAGGTCCTTATCCTGACTGCGCTTAAGTGGAAGTTCTATGAGAACAGGGACTGTGTGTGTGTTCTTTTCTACTTGTATGCCCAGCAACTAGAACAGTGCCTAAAATAATGATGGATAGATAGATTTAAAAAAAAAAAAAAAAAAAAAACTCGCTACTGTCAAGTTGGATCTGACTCATAGTGACCCCTCCGCCCATAGGTTTCCAAGGTTGTAAATATTTCCAGAAACAGACTGCTTCATCTTTCTCCC
>NW_006922352.1:242010-243534 GCF_000298275.1 Orycteropus afer afer
TCCTATATATTTGAGTAGTTACTGAAATGTACTTAGAAGAGCAGAGGCTGGACACAGAGAGCCTGGTTAGAAGGTTACAGTAATATTCCTTGCTGGGCTGGAAGAATGAGAATGAGCCCCTGGCATTAGAACCAACCATGGCTGTGCATTACTTCCTTCAGAACGGATAACAACTTCCTTCCGGGAGGTGGATGCTGGTACTTTTCAGAAGGTAGAAATAGGGTCATCTCTTCCCTGGTGGAGCATTGGTGAGTCAATACAATGAGTGTCTATTCAGCATCAATGAGAGTGTCACCAGGTACTCAAGAGTAGATGTTCAAAGAAGCCCTCGTATGTGTCAAGTACCTCTCCTGCGTGCAATTCATGCATCCTCTAGAAATAAGAACACTCACCATGGGCCAGATAACGGGGCGAAGAAAAGCCGGACAGTGGCTCTGCCTCCTTGGAGCTCCAGGTCTACACGAGTGCACAGATAATGGAGAACTCAGACAAATTTCTAGTTTAAAATGTTAATACGTACAAAGACCAAAAAGGGCAGAATGAGGACATCCAAGGGACCAGGCGAGGAACCCCTGTTTGTAAAGGCAGAGAATGCGTCTCTGAGCAATGCCCTTAGGCTTATAGGGTTGGGCTGCAGCCAGACGGAAGGAACAGCAGGTTCTAGGTTCGGAGATGGGAGAGGTCTGGCAAGTTCCAGAACTAACTGGGGCTGATCAGTCGCTGGAGGCCAGAGGCTGAAGGGGTTCTCGAGGGTCATTATACACAGACTGGATCCCAACCCTGCAAGGCCATGCAGGGCCTCCGGGGCGCTGGTGATGAGTTTGAGTTTTCCCTCGTGTCTCTTGTCTTGTGAGTGACAGAGGCCTAGTTGCCGGACAGGAAACAAGGGCGGCACTCAGGGTGCCTTCTGACTGACGCTAAGGATCAGCACGTGGCATCTTGTTCCTAGAGCAATGGCTTCCAATGCACCCTGCTGCCTACTTGTCCACAAGTATTGGGTTGGAGGAAGGCGTGCACGCCAGCCTGGAGGCTCAAGGGCTGACAGGTGTCTGGAACCTCCTTGCCACGAAAAGGAGTCTCCTGCGTGCTGGGGCATAGAGCCCAGGGTGCCCTGCGGGGAGGCTGCTCCGGATTGGCTCAGGGTTGGAGGTCCGTTGCTTCCCCTTGGCGGCACCATTCTGTCCCATCGGCACCTGCGCGCATCCTTGCCCTCTGATTGGGGCCTAACAAACTAGCGCATGCTCTTTGCCCCGGGGGGGGGGGGGCTTTAGAGAACCGCTTTCTCTTTGGACTTCCGGTGGTGGGAAGTTGGCAAGACTGTCCCGGAGGCCGGCGGGCTGGATCCAAGGTTGTTAGTGGATTCGCCTTCCTCTACGTCAGCGGCTGTTCTGTGAGTCCTTCAGACGTTGTGCACACAGCTATTGCACACGTCAGTTGGTGGGTCTCACTATGAGTGGTAGGAGCTCTGGTAGCATAGTGGCTCAGGCACTTGACTGCTAACCAGAAGGCTGGCGGTTCAAACCC
>NW_006922352.1:244214-245937 GCF_000298275.1 Orycteropus afer afer
CGTAGGCAGCATCTTGAGAAAAGAAAGAGAGGGCGGATGTGACGTTTGAAGGAGCAATGTGTCATTATCTGGAAGCGTAGGCAGCATCTTGAGAATGTGAGGAGAGAAAAGTCCTCTAGGAGAGGCAGGAAAAAGAATGGAAATGTAGAGGGCTGGTTATTTTTATTATTTGTAGACCTGTCTGTCGTTCCACTGGAAATTCAGCTATGAGAGTGAGTTCAGTTCAAGGTCCAAAGGCTGACCATGGGCCATAGTCTCTGGGTTACACCAGTCTCTACCTGATCAGTAAGCCTTGTCCTTTTTTTTTTTTTTGAGTTTTGTCCTACATTTTTCTCCTACTCTACCCAGGACTATCTAATATGATCCCTTTCAGAACAGCTGGTAGTGGGAGCCCAGGACGGTCTAGTTCTTCTTGTCTCACCATTGGAGGCTGGGGTTCATGTGGTCCATTCATTCGTTGTTTCCACGCGTCTTTGATTTTCTCCACTCTTCTTTGTTCCAGATGAGAAGAGACCAACAGTTACACCTTAGATGGCCACTCACAAGCTTTTAAGACCTCAGTGGCTACTCACCAAAGTAGGATGTAGAACATTTTCTGTGTGGACTATGACTATGTTGTGCCAGTTGACCTTGATATCCCCTGAGACTCTGGTCCTGAGTCTCCAGGCTAAAGAGCTGGTCCTTGAACTGAAATATCACTGAGAAGGGATGAGAGTCAAGAGTATTGACAATTTATAAGCCCACGGGCACCAGAGAGGTGATGTCAGTAATTCTGTAAGTAATGTGCCAGGTAGTTGATTCTGCCTCATAGTGACCCTATAAGACAGAGTAGAACTGCCCCCATAGGATTTCCTAGGCTGTAATCTTTACAGGAATAGATCATCAGTTCTCTTTTCTCTTGGAGCCACTGGTGGGTTCAAACTGCTGAGCTTTTGGTAGCCAAATCCTTAACCGTTGCCACCAGGGCTCCTAGGAACATAGATAGTGCACAGTAAACCATGATTAAATGAAAGAAGAGAGTTGGACTCAAGAGACTTGAGTTCTGGTAATGGCTCCACCGATTTCTTTAAACATGCTGAGTAGTCATCAAAGTCCACGTGCTCCATGTAGGAGGTCTACGTCTGTCATTAACTTCACAGTGATATTCTGCTGCAGCTATAAATATCCACACATCAGAGATGAGGAAGCTGAGGTTCAGAGTAGGATAGTGATTAATCAAGAAACCAAATATATAGGGAAATCGTGAAGACAACCAGAAGAAGAGGAAATATGTATGAAGAGGAACAAATAGAAGGACTAAAGCAGATCTCTTTTCCGAAACGTATACAAAGCAGAAAACAGTGAAATGGCATCTGAAAGGGAGGGCTGGTGTGGACCTCAACCCAGAACTCTCCACATGGCAGAAGTATCTTTCAAAAATGAATTTGAAATGAAGATTTGCACAAATTAAAGAATTCATTGGCAGTAGACCTGCACTACAAGAAACATTATAGGAAGTTCTTCAGGGAAAAGGAATATTCTACCAGAGGAAAAAATTGATCTTCACAAAGCCATGAAGAACACTGAAAATGTTAAAGAGGTCTGCGGGTGCTGTGGTCAAAACATTGGGCTGCTAACCAAAAGGTTGGTAGGTCGAACCCACCAGCTGCTGCAGGGGAGGAAGATGAGGCGTTCTGCTTCCATAAAGATTGACAGCCTTGGAAACCCTATGGGGCTGTGAGTT
>NW_006922352.1:246092-250807 GCF_000298275.1 Orycteropus afer afer
TTTTTAATATCTTCAAAATACAATTGACTACCTCAAAGAAAAATAGCAACATGATATTTGAGGCTTATAAAAATATTGAGAAGCACAATATATGGCAATAGTGGCTCGAAGAACAGGGTGAGGTGGAAGTATAATGTTATTAGGCTTTTACACTGTATGTGAAGTGGTGTGATAGCATTTGAAGGTAGGTGATAACTTTATGAATGTTCGTCATCCTGTAACCTATAAGCAGCCACTTAAAAATTAACTAACACATATAAATAAACCAATACTGGAAATGAAATCTTTAGTCTATCTGATTTTGCCATTTGAAGTAAGAAGCTTAGTTAGAAATCAACTCTCAGAATCCAGTCATTTCAGAGAATACAGTCATTTTTTCCCTCTTCTCGTTCTATATCCATGCAGGTTGGAATCTGGTTGCATCCTAATTCAGCAGTGAAGCCAGTTTACTGACGATGAACTTCTCTTGACCTGGAACTAAGTGAATCTGAGCTGAGCATACCCTCGCTCTTCTTTAAGATGGATTGGTTGAGACTCTTTGTCTGAAACCAGACAAGAAAAGAGGAAGGAAGAAACGAAGAACAGATGGAACAAACTGAAACAATGAGCAGGATGGTAGCCTGGGATCCAACCATATTGATAATTCCATTAACTGTGAATAATGTAGGCATCCCAGTTACAAGGGAGAACTTGGCAGATTAGATAAAAATGCAAATTCCAGTTATATGATAAGAATAAGAAACTCATTTTGCATGTACTCCTTAGACAGGTTAAAAGTGAAAGAATAGGAAAAGATATAAGATGCAAGTTCTAATCCAAAGACAGGAGACGTGCTGGCACAAACACTGAAGCACTCATCTGCTAACCAGTAGGTCAGTGGGTGGAAATCAACAGCTGCTCCACAAGAGAAAGATGAAACAGTCCGCTTCCATAAAAACTTACAGCCTTGGAAACCTATGGGATAGTTCCACTCTGTCCTATGGAGTCATTATGAGTCAGAAATCGACTCAAAAATCAAACCATACACACTGCCGTCGAGTCGTTTCTGACTCATAGTGCCCCTCCTTGGGTTTCCGAGGCGGTATCACTATGGAAGTAGATTGCTCAGTCTTCCTTCCAAGGAGTGGCTGGTGGGTTTGAACCACCAGCCTTCTGGTGAGCAGTCACATGCCTTAGGCAGTATGTCACCAAAATACATAAAAACAACAAATTCAAAGAAAACTGGAGAGACTATGTTACAATCAGACAACCCCTCCCCCCCAAAAAAAAAGAAACAACCAAACTCACTGCCATTGAGTCAATTCCAACTCATAGCAACCCCTTCTTGGGCTTCTGAGGTGGTATCTCTACAGAAGTAGATTGCCCAAGCAAACTTTAAAACAAAGTTACTGAAGATAAACAGGGACATTACAAGCTGGTAAAAAATAAATTTATTGAGAAGTTATCATTGTAAGTATGGCCATCTGTACTAAGGAAATTTCGGAAAACATCAAAAGCAAAAATAAGACTCCTCGTGGCCATGGAGTTGCCTTGGGAAGTGATGAACATCTTCTAAAATTAGATTTTGGCGATGGTTGCACAACTCTGTGACTTTACTACAAACCACTGACTTGTACACTGGAAAAGGGTGAATTTTATGATATGTGAATCACATCTCAACCAATCCATCTTAAAGAAGAGCGAGGGTATGCTCAGCTCAGATTCACTTAGTTCCAGGTCAAGAGAAGTTCATCATCAGTAAACTGGCTTCACTGCTGAATTAGGATGCAACCAGATTCCAGCTTGCATGGATACAGAACGAGAATAGGGTGAAAAAATAACTGTATTCTCTGAAAGGACTAGATTCTGAGAGAGTTGATTTCTAGCTAAACTTCTTACTTCATAAAGCAAAATCAGACAGACCAAAAAAAAAAAAAAGAAGAAGAAAAACTAATATAACTGAAAGGTGAACTAAGAAAATCACCACTTCCCTCTCAGAAACTGGTAGAGGAAGTGGATGGGAAAAAAATCAGTACAAACATACGACACTATCAACCAATTTGACCTAAGTGACATTTGTAGAAAACCTCATCCAACAATAGTTGACTAGACCTTCTTTTCCAGGACTCATGGGACACTCACCAAGATAGGGCATATGCTAGGGCATAAAGAAAATCTCGACAAATTTGAAAGAATTGAAATCATATAAAGTATGTTCTCTAACCACAGTGACATTAAACTGTTGTTATTTGCCATCGAGTTGGACCCTACTCATAGTGATCCCTTAGTGCCTTAGGCACTACTCTACCAGAGCTCCTGATGACATTAAACTAGAAATTAATAACAGAAAGATAGCTAGAAAGTAGCCACATATCTGGAAATCAAATGACGCACTTCTAGACAACTAAAGGGGAATTAGAATTGAATGTATTTTAAAACACAAACTATATTTTAAAAAAATTGTGTAATATCACTAAGGCAATGTTGTTGTTGTCACAGGCCGTCAAGTCGTCTCTGACTCACAGTGACCCTGTGTACAACAGAACAAAACCCTGCCCGGTCCTGTAGCCAGCCTCACGATGCTTGCCATACCTGAGCCCATTGTTACAGCCACTGCCTCAATCCATCTCATTGAGGGCCTTCTGCTTTTTCGTTGACCCTCCACTTTACCAAGCATGTTAGCCTTCTTCAGGGAATTGTGTCTTCTGACAACATGACCAAAGTAGGTGAGACAAAGTCTGGCCATTCTTGCTTCCAAGGAGCATTCCGGCTGCACTTCTTCCAGGACAGATTTGTTAGGCCTTTTAGCAGTCCATGAGACTGCTAACCAGAAGGCTGGCAGTTCAAACCCACCAGCCACTCCTCAAAAGGAAGGTTGGGCAATCTACTTCCTTAGAGGTTCTGCCACAGAAATCCAGGGAGGGGTCATTATGAGTCAGATCCAACTCGATAGCAGGTGTTTGGTTTTTTTGTTTGGTTTGGGTACTGTCACCAACCCCACACTCAAAAGCATCGACTCTTCTTCGGTGTTCCTTATTCATAGTCTAGCTCTCAGATACATATGAGTTGATTGAAAATACCATGGCTTGTGTCAGGTGCACCTCAGTCTTCCAGGAGACAGCTTTGCTCTTCAACACTTGAAAGAGGTCCTGCACAGCTGATTTGCACAGTGCTGTATGTCGTCTGACATCTCGACTGCTGTTTCCATTGGTGTTGATTGTAGAACCAAGTAACATGAAGTTCTTGACAACTTCAATCTTCCTAGTCCAGTTGTTAGGATTTTTGTTTTCTTTATATTGTGTGATCCATACCGCATGCTGTAGTCTTCAGTCTTCATCACTAAATGCTTCAAGTCATCCTCACTCTCAGCAAGCAAATTGTGTCATCTGTGTCTCACAGGTGAGGATGAATCTTCCTCCAATCCTGATGCCACATTCTTCTTTATATAAACCAGCTTCTCGGATTATTTGCTCAGCATCCAAATTGAATAAGGATACAAACCTGATGCACTCCCTTCCCGATTTTAAACCAGACAGTATCCCCTTGTTCTGTTCACACAACAGCCTCCTGGTCTATGTACAGGTTCCTCATGAGTATAATTGGAATTCCCATTCTTCTCAATGTTATCCACAATTTATTATATAATGCTTAGATTAGAAAATAAGAGAGGACTCGGATCCATGGTACCGTCTGCCAGTTTAAGGAACTGAAAGAAAGAAGAGCAAATTAACACCAGAGTGAGCAAAAAAATTAAATAATAAAAAGCAGAAATCAGTGAAGTGAAAAACAGAAGAGCAATGGGGAATGACAAGTGAAACCAAAAGTTGGTTCTTTGAAATACCATTTCAACATAATTTATAAGTTGATCAGGAAAACAAGAGTTAAAAAACGTGACAAATAGCAGGGAGGAAGTAGTGAACATAAGGAGATACATATATATGTGCATATGTATATATAAATCATCATCACACTGATCAGAGTCGGGTCACGTGGCCACACGGATCATCAAGGGAAGCTGAGGAGGTGAGCGTTGTTTTTTTCTGGCCTCCGCAGTGAAGGTAACGAAGGATAACATGGTTAGGAATATCCACTTGGTCATCCAAAAAATAGTATCAGGTTCTGTGAACAGCCGGGACTCAAACTCAGGTATCCTGGTCCCAGGTAAATGCTTCTCACAAACCAGGAACAGTAGTTTCTGGAAAGGAAAGGAAAGACACGTACTTGTTCATGTTTTTCAGTTACTGTTGACCAGTCAAGGGCCTTCTGAACACCATGGAGGACACAGAGGTCTATTTGATGTGCTGCCCTTGGTCGCTCCAGAAGCTCACTCTTGGTTAGATTTTGTAGTGAGATAGTCATCAAGTTCCCACCTGGAGTGACTTCACCAGATGAAGAAGTATGGAGGTAGGCAGAGCAGGGCTACTGTACCAGGGAGCCAGGCTCCCCACGCTGTTGTTCCAAACATCCTCAGTCTTGGGCTTTCATCCTCATGGGTATCTCATGGGATGTCCACCTATGTCCATCCCCTGTATTCACTGCCATGGAGTCCATTCTGACCCACAGCGCCCCTAGAGGACAGAGTGGAACTGTCCCCACAGGGTTTCCAAGGCTGTCAGTCTTCACAGAAGCAAAGCCCAAACCACACCCACTACCATGGAGTCCATTCTGACTCACAGCGCCCCTAGAGGACAGAGTGGAACTGCCCCCCAAAGGTTTTCCAAGGCTGTCAATTTTCA
>NW_006922352.1:253696-274586 GCF_000298275.1 Orycteropus afer afer
TGTTTTTTGTTTTTGTTTTTTTTTTTCTGATCCATACTGCACACTGTAGTCTTTCATCTTAACCAGTAAGTGCTTCAAGTCATCCTCACTTTCAGCAGGCAGAGTTGTGTCACTTGTGTATCTCAGGTTGTTAATGAGCCTTCCTCCAACCCTGATGCCATGTTCTTCTTCGTATAGTCCATCTTCTTGGATATTTTGCTCAGCATGCATATTGAATAGGTAAGGTGAAAGGATACAACCCTGACGCACTCCCTTCCTGATTTTAAACCATGCAGTGTCCCCTTGGAGGATATCCCCAGGGAGACTACCAGGAGGAAGTAACACCTGACTGGACTTGAAAAAAGAGGTAAGAGTGGATTGCGGGAAGATGCCATGTAAAGAGAAGTGCTCTGGATACACATTCAGAGGTAGGACACAAGGACACATTGTTCTCTTTGACAAGGAAAGAAGGGGCAGAGACACAGGAAAGGAAGTGGGAGAGGAGATGGCATAGGTGTGGGGCAAAATCACGGAGAGTGAGGAGTCCATGGCAGGGAAGATGGCAATCTGTGCTGTCAACCATAGGAACATCTTTCCTTTCCCTGATATCTCTTCAGTGTATTCCCTCTTCTCCGTAACACTGTCCCTCAGGTTTCATCATCTTTGTCCTGGACCAAGGTCCCCTCAATGCTGACCCAGGGGATCTTTCTGACACACAAACCTCACTCTGCTCCATCCTGGTTCCCATGGCTTCCATGGCTCCCCCATTGACTTGGGAGAGAGTCCGAGTTCCTCAGCCTGACATCCGAGGCCTATCAAAGGGGGAGGGGACAGGGAGAGAGAAAACGTACATGGTGTTGGGGCTTCACAGAGAGTCATGGGGATGCTGTCCTGCCCTTGAAGCTCTACAGCACCTGGTCCTAACTCACAAGGTAAACAGGCCTTAAAGGTGATCAAAGAGACAAGAGTGCCTCGTAAGCAGTGAGCTTGCTTCTGGCCCTGCCCCATTCCTCCTCCTGCATCCCTTCTTCTCCTCATCCACTCCAGATTCTGCTCTCCGGGTCCCCTGGATCTGGGGCCACGGTTGACACCGAGACAGTCCCTGATCCTGTCGTGTCCCTGAGATCCTGTCGCTGCCGATGGTATTGTCCCTGTTATGGCTGGGTGAGTGACGAGTGGCAGGGTGGGAGGGGTTTGAGGAGCCGGGGGTGGGTGTGAGGCAAAATACGGGCTGAGTTAAGATGAAGAGGTGAGGACATGAAGAATTAGGTACTGGGTTAACAAGTCATGGACATCTTCTCTGTGTACACTGTCTGGTTGGCATTATGACCCATCCTGTGTCCCATTTAATCTACCCAACAACTTCCTGAGAAAGTGTCACCCCATTTGGTGGACAATACATGGACTTTGAGAGATTAAGCAGCTTCTCCAAAATCACTCAACATTTTTTCTAATACAGTGCCCAGAAGTTACATCTTAATGCTGCACTCTTCCTTTCTAGGACTTAAGTAATAATTGTGTCCACATGTACCCTCTCATAGGTCATCACCTGTGTGGTGGTTGTTACTACTTCCCATCTTAAAGACAAGAGACAGGGTGGTGGCCAGAACCAAGTGCATCAAGACCCCTGACGGCTAGAGCACTGGACAGAGTGCAGAAAGCTGGGCCCCAGGCCTGGTGCCATTACTCCTTGACCTATGACCTCAGGTGCTGGTTGTTGTTAGGTGCCATTGAATGAGTTTTTGACTCAGAGAGACCCCACGTGACTGAGTAGAACTCCCCCATAGGGTTTTCTAGGCTGTAACCTTCATGGAAGCAGATGATCAAGTGTTTCTCCGATGCAGCCGCTAGAAGGGTCCTTTGGGTCAGCAGCTGAGTGCTTACTATGGTACCACCAGGATTCTGGGTAAAACCTATAATATCTCTGAGTCTCAGTTTCCCCATATATTTAGGAGGGCAATAATAAAACCATGATGAGGATGGCTTAAGCAAACATTTATGAAGACGCTGGGAAATCTGTGAAAGTTCATGTGCGCTGTTATCACTACCATCATCACTAGAGATGGACTCAGGAACCAATCTACCCTTTTTGTTGTTGTTGTTTTGCACGAGAAACCTGTTATTCAGGAAATGGATAAGAAAAGAGGAAGGTGTTCCCTGAGAGCCAACAGCTAAGTCACAATCCGCAGTTACTATTACGAGGGCCTGTACTTCTGTAATTATAATCTTTAATTCACACAACATTAGTATGATTACATTAATTATTGTGATAGAGAAACTAGGATTCAGAGAGGATGTGACATGGCCCGGGTCACAAGATACCCCTAACACAACAAATAAAAACAGTAGGTAGGTCCGCTTGCGGTGCTGCTTTGGGGAATCCCCCAAATCACCTTCAGGTTCAGTGATTCACTACAAAGATGAACAAAACTCAGACCATTATATAGTCACAGTTACAGTTTATTACAGCGAAAGGATCTAGATTAAAATCAGCAAAGAGAAGAGGCACAGGATAGGATCCGGGAGACACCCAGCCTGAGCTCTCAGGTGTCCTTCCCCAGTGGAGTCATGGACAAAGCCTACTTCTCCCAGCAATTATGTGTGAAAACATGCATCATACTGCCGACCCAGGAACTCACCTGAGCCTTGCTGTCCAGGGTTTTAATTGGGGAGTTGGTCATGTAGACATGGCTGACCACCCACTTGAACTGACCTGAGTCTCTAGCCACTCCAGAAGTCAAACTGATACCACATGGCTCAAGGCCACCACCATAAGTCCCATTGCTAGCATAGACTATCTGGTGGGACCCAAGGCTTCCAATAAACAAAGACGCTCTCATCAGACAGGACATTCTGAGGGCTTAGAAGTTATCTCCCAGGATCTGGGCAAGAACTAAACTTTTCTTAGCAAAGTTAATCCTTCAATGCACAGGCAGGATGCCAGGGGACACTAGGGTGAGTCTGGTTTTCAACTTGAATCTCTCTTCACAGAGTCACTTTCTCAAGTTTTGATGGAAGTCAGAAAGATACCAGAGGAAGAGGGGCTGTGCATTATAATCCCTTGCGTGTTTGAATTTCCTGAAGGATCCTCAAGCAAGCCCGTGATTGTGGGCTACTGGCTGAATAAGAACATCAGCTCCCTCGTAGCTACAAATAACCCCAACACGACTCTAGGTCATAACACCAAGGACATAGTCCATGATACTGGGAATCTTGAAGAACAAGGCTGTACCCAGCTGACCCAGGATGCACTCGAAAGGGACAACAAGACATACTTGTTCTATGCAGAGCTAGGAGAGCAAAGAAGTACATCCCTGAGGGAGAATATCACACTACTTGAGTCAGGTGACATTCAGTCTCAGGCAACAAGTGCTTTGGAATGAAGGAAATCCAGATGTGGTCTGGCAATTGTGTGGCTTTTATTTCACTGAGCACTGGGCTTTGCAACACATCGGGCCACTTAATTTTTACAGTAATGGTGCAGTAAACATACAATTGGCAGCTTTCTTTTTCCAATTAGGAACAGCAAGGAAAGGAGAAGTGACATGCCCACCAGCATCCAGACATTAAGATACAGGAAGTAGATCACATCTTGGGCTAACAAGGAGCAGAGCCTAAGGGGAGAGATGGAGGTGGGAGGAAGGGCTAGAGGGAGGGAGAGTAGGAGCTGAGGCTGGGAAGTCTCCCTTGAAGGAGGGCAGGTAGAGTTCATAGGCAAAGTAGATCCTCAGAAAATTCACTCACCATCAGTCTTGAAACTTTCACACAATGAAAGGAAATTTATTTGTAAAAAGCCACCCAAAAAATAACGACCCCATATTCCATAAGGTTGTTGGTGCCACCAAATGAGCTAATGGGTGGAAAAGCACTTGGTAACTTAGAAATACTGTGCAGCGGCGAAGTGCCCATGAGGGTCACTTACCAGGTTTTGAGTCCTCATTCTCTGTCTGCAGACTGGACCGAGAAACCAGAGCCCCACATCCCCGAAATTCTTACAGCTGGAGAACCTGTAACCCTGATCTGTACCGTCAAAGGTGCCTGCAAAGAGAGCCAAGCCCTCTTCCCCACCCGGAAAGGGCCCACCACATCCTCCAACACAGCTGTCTCCAGTAACGCCTCCTCCTCAGGGCTGCACTTCACCCCGAAGTCTGAGGACCATGGCACCACCCTCGGATGTCACTCAAACTTCTCCTTATCTAACTTGAGCAGAAGTCGTGCCACAGTCATGATTCATGTGGTTTGTGAGTGCTGGTGGGCAGGGGAAGGGCCCAGAGTCTAGGAGAAATGGTGTGTCTCAGAGAAAGACCTGAGCCCTGGAGGGAGGAAATCTGAGGACTTGTTGCACCTTCTCATGGCCTCTGGGACCAAAAGGCCAGAGGTGAGGCCTGAACTCAAGTGTGAGGGAGGAGGAGAAGGGGGCACTTGTCTGGGAGGCCTAGCGTCTCTTGGCATCTAGAATGTCCTTCTGAAGCTCCTTGTGAGTCAGAAGGCAGCAGATGGCTGGGACCTGGAGGAGGTGGGGCAGGGATGTCAGGCTCCCTTGCTGACCCCTGACCCTCCGTCCCCACAGCGCGCCCCAGGCTGCTCGGTTTCTCTTGTTCCTGGGGAAGGACACTGCAGTGCAGCTGCTCCTTCCACGGGATCCCCACCCCCTCCGTGCAGTGGCGGATGGGAGATGTTCCTGTGGACGTGAACAGCATGCATGACGTCCTCCAAGTGACGTCGGTCACATTTGCCTTCTGGGCCAACAGCACCATCATCTCACTTGGGAAGCCAGAAGTGGTCACGAGCCTTCACTGTGAGGGGAAGAATCAATATGGAATCCACACATCAAGCATCTTCCTGATACCAAGTGAGCTAACAGTGACTGGGTTAGAAAGACAGTGCATGAGAACCAGGGTGAGATGCTGCATAGGGCCAGAAGGAAGAGTCGAACTGTGGCTCCGACTTCAAAACCGTAAGGAGAAAAACCTTGTCTCTCTTTCCTCTGGTTCCAGATAAGAATTACAGTTCCAGTACGTTCATGAAAGGGCTTATCCAGGGCATCGTGTACGGGGCCATTGCATCAGCCCTGCTCTTCCTCTTCCTCATCCTCCTCGTGTAAGTACCCAAGTTCAGTTCATCAGCAAGCTTGTCTCCGAGCCTACCACATTTACTTCTGTTATTTCCCTCCTCATATTTGCTCACAGTTTATTTTACTTTGTCTGCTTTCTTGATATGCATTCTTAGGTCATTAATTTTCAGCCATTCTTCTCTTGCAATATTTTCACTTCAAGCTGTAAATTTCCCGCTAAGCACAGCATTAGCTGCAAATTGCAAATTTTAACATGAAGTGTTTTATCATCATTCAGATAAAATATTTCTAGTTATAATTCTAATTTTTGATTCATAGGTTTTCAGGCACATAAATATTCTCTATGAATTCTCTCAATGTCCTTCTAACTCCCATCCCTTTTTACTGTATGTCTTTACCGTTTCTTCCTTCGGTTCGTTCTTGCATCCCTGACCATCCATCCATAATCATTCCTGTCCTGAAGTATATTCTCGAAAGCCTGTAGCACTGGTTTCCTGGTAGCAAACACTCTTGATTTCTGTTTGCATCTTCCCCTTGCCTGGAAATATATCTTTGCCAGGTTTGCAATACTGGGTTGGCATTTATCTTCTCTCTTGAACATAACGTTCCACTGTTTCTTGCTTCCGTTGTCACTGAAGAAAAGTCAGCTGTAAATCTCGCCTGTTACTCCTTTGAAAATAATGTCTATTCCTGATTCTGCTTTTAAGATAAATTTGTCTCTGGCATTTCCGCAGTTCTGCCTCACAAGTTTCAATTGCTTTGCTCCTCCCTCGCACTTTAAACTTCCATAACACCAACTTGCCTGTTTTCCTGGCAGATGACACTCTTTCTTGTCCTGCACCTTTGCTGAGACTATGTCCTCTGTCTGGGTGCCTGTCTTCTCTACACTCCATCTCTCATCTCTGTTCCCTCTCTTACTCTCAAACTCACTGCTGTCAAGTCGGATCCAACTCATAGCAACCCCTCCTTGGGTTTCCAAGGCGGTATCACTACAGAAGTAGGTTCCTCAAACTTTTTTCCATGGAGTGGCTGGTGGGTTTGAACTGCCAGCCTTCTAGTTAGCAGTCAAGTGCCTTAGGCACTCTCTGTTGTTAACTCATCACTTGGGACTCATATCACAACATTGGCGTCATGTGCCCCTTCTTTGACCTCTCACCCAGGCTGGGTGCCTCTTCAGGGCTCCCATAGCCTCCTGGACTTGTAGGTATTTGCACTAAAAGTTTCATTCTGATGTGATTTACTTGTAGTTTTTAATTATTTTATATTATTATTTGTTTTTTTCTGTCTGGCCTCTTTAATCTGTGTGTTGCATCTTTTATTATTTCCTGAAATTCATCAATTACTATGTCTTCATATATTGACCCTTTCATTATGGAAGTCTTATTTAATGATTGTTAGACTGTCTTTTTTTCCTCCCACTCTGTCTCCTGTATTTATTTATTTTAAAAAAAAATGTGCTTTGGGTGCAGATTTACAAAGCAATTTGTTTTACATTCAACAGTTCATGCACATTTAATTTCATGGCCCCAGTTACAATTCCCAACCTAAAAAAACTCTCCTCCTCTCCCATCCCTGTGACTACCTCCTCCCTGTGCCCTTCTTATCTATGCATTCCTGTCTGTCCAGCTTTCCCTCCCATGTGTTGTGGTTGATTGATCTAAGGGGTGCATCTCCCTAGGGTAGGTTGGTGCATCTCCCTGGGGTAGGTGTCCTGCATGTAGGTCTTTCTGCTGTTGGGCTGAGAACCAGTCCATGGGAGTAAGTCCATTTCTAGGCCCCAAAAGATAACCCAGGGCCATAGTTTTGGGGGTTCCACCAGTCTCTGTCTCTGTCTGACCAGTAATTCTGGTCATTTTTGTGTCCACATTTTTCCTCCTACTCTATCCAAGATCTCCAATTTTGATCACTTGCTGAGTGTTTGGCATTGTTAGCCAAGCACCATCTAGTTCTTCTGGTCTTGGGATCATGAAGGCTGAGATCTTCATGGTCCATAATATCTTTGGACTAACTGTTTCCAAATGACTTTGGTTTTCTTCACTCTTGTTTGCTCCAGGTAAGAGGAGATCAATAGTTGCATCTTAGATGGCCACCCGAAAGCTTTTAAGACCCCAGTTTCTGCTCACCGAAGTAGGATGTATAACAAGATTTTTATGTACTGTGTTGTGCCAATTGAGTGTGATGTCCCTTGAAACTATGGTCTCAAGTCCTCAGGCCCAGTGATTCTCTCCCTCCAGGTGTTTGGTTATATCTGAGGAGCTTCTCCATCCCTGTCTTCTGTTGCTTCTGTAGTGTGTTGTTGTTGTGTTGTTGTTATGTGCCGTCAAGTCAGCCCTGACTCATAGCGACCCCTCCTTGGGTTTCCAAGGCGGTATCACTATGGAAGTAGATTGCCCAACCTTCTGTAGTGTATGTGGCTAATTTTATAGCACAAGTGCATATGTAAAACTGTCTTCAGCCAAGTCTATCCTTGGCCTAGGGTATATTCCTGTTCGCCTACCCCCACCTGATCTTCTCACCTGTCTATGCATTTACCCATAGGGTAGTGTTTGGTGCTGCTGGTAATGCCGTGTTGTGCATGCAATAGTATTTGCCTCCATTGTCTGTATCTTTGTGCACATTTCTGTGTCCTCCCTTTCCCTATTGTCACCGTGCTTGTCACAGACTCTTTCCATACCACCCCTCCCCTCGCCCATATCAACATGTGACCCCCTCCTGTATTTTCTATTTAAATAGACAAGCAAACAAGCACTAGGTTAGAGGTCTGTACACGAGAGATTCTAAGAGAACTCTGCCCCTTCAGAATGTCCATCCTTGGGGAGCTGTCAGTGCTTCTCATACGCCCTTACATCTTCCCTCTCAAGCACATTACCGAGGCAGTAATCCAGACGTTTTCCTATTTTCACCAACCCTGTTGTCTCCTCTCTCTTAGCAATAAAGCTTACCTACTTCAAAGAGGAAAAATAGTGACTTCCAACACCTGCAAAGTTACTCCCATTGGCATAGACGATTGATTCTTTGCCTTTTTCAGAGAAAAAAGACATACCTCTTCCTGTCCAAGGTCAGATACACCTGCTCTGCTTCAGAGTCCATCTCCTCCACCTCCTTGAGAGCCTTCTCCTCCGCCTCCTTAGGATCCACCTCCTCCACCTCCTTGAGATCCATCTCCTCCTAATGAAACCACATTCCATTAATCATCCCCTCTGTCTCCTAAATTTTCATTCTTTCTTTCTTTACTGGCTCTTTCTCTAAAGGGCATGAAAGTGCAGACACCTCCCCCTACAAACTCCCTTATGGGTCATCCAGTATTTTTCAGAGAATAGCTTACACTCACTTCCTGATTCTTATTGTCTGTACACTTTTCAGCCCTTTGCCTCTGTCTCCAGCTTCACACCACTGAAACAATGCTTCTAAGGCAATCCATTATCCTTACCTCTCGAAATCCAGTAGCAAACATTCTGCCTTTTTCTTTCTCACCTTTAGATTGAGTATTGGATTGGGGTGGGTGGGCTGAGAGCAGAAAGAGGAGGTCCTCCCACTCAGTGGCTTCTTTTTTCACAACCAAGTCATCTGTTGAAAGTGATATGGGCAGGGGCAGGAGTGAGGGCCAAGGGGTTTGAGGAACACGGTGATGGTGGAGGGTGTGGTTGGATAATCTTTGAGGAGAAGGAGCAGGATCTGTTAAAGGACAAGGAGAGCAGCAGCAAAGGCCCACTGGGGCTGGAAGTGGTTAATTCGGGGCTGGAAGTGGTTCATTGCTACTGGTGCCAGCTCTCATTGCTGTATGATGTTTTCTCCCATCAGTGCGTGGTCACTGAGGGCCAAGGTGTAAATAGTGACATCAGTCTAGGTGTGGAGGCCTTACAGAGGGGAGCTCGATATTCTGACCTGTAGCCTGGGGTACCTCCTGGGAACCAAGGGGGAGCAGAGCACAGCCCTAATTGCGGGGCTCACTGCTTTAGAAAGAAGATGCTTAAATGGCGGAAGGAAAGCCAAATTCTGAAGACCAAAGAGGCCCCAGTCCTCAAGAAGCCAGAGTGGCTGAAGGAGGCAGAGCTCCTCAGGAAATCTGAGGCTCAGACCTCACTTGCCCATTGAAAGGTAGGTTGCTGGCCAGTCTGACCGTGTCCAGGCCCTCAACCAGCATGGCCACAGCACACCTGAGGCCAGAGATCAAGCTTGACCTGTCAGCGTCACCAAAGGTGCTCCCTAAAGAGAGAGATTCCTGGGCCCCCAGATCTATGAACCCAATCCCCTAAGGTCAGAGTCCAGCTAGTCTGTGCTCGCCACAAGCTCCTCAGCTTATTATAATGCATGACTGAGATGGAGAGCCAGGGCTGGGCCTAACTGAACAGCGGCCCCGCACGACAAAGCTCTCACCACTGGTCTTGTCTCCTTCCTTTGTGAGAGAACAAGCGTCTCTCTTCCTGCTCAAGGTTTGATCCACATCTTTGCTTGGGGATCCATGTGTCTGCCTCCTGAGGAACCACGCTCTATTATTCATTCCCCCGTCTCCTAAATTTCCAGCCATTTCTTCTTTCCTGGCCCTTTCCCCAGCGGAGGCAGACACGCATGAACCTCCCTCACCCAGGAGTGTCCTAGAAAAGGTTAGAAGGAGCTGGGGTTTGTTGTTGTTAGTTGCCGTTGACTCCGTTCTGACTCGTTGCGCTCCCCGTGTGCAGGTGGAACTGCTCCGTGGGATTTCAAAGCTGGGACTTTTCAGAACCACATCACTAGGCCTTTCTTCCAGGGTGCCTCTGGATGGGTTCGAACCACCAACCTTTGGGCCGATAGTGTACCTCTTAATCACTTATGTCACCCAGGGACACCTAAAGAAGTTAGTTAGATCACTGTTTTTGAGAGTCCTGGGTATGTGTGTGGGGTGGGGCGGCTTCTCCAAGGTAGAGAAACAGCAGGGTCTGGTTCTCCACAGTCTCCGGCCCCTGAGAGAGAAGGAAGACAGTAGACGCTCAAAGGCAGATGGGAATCATGACACACACATGGCTCCCACACACATGGATCCACCAGCCCGGTCAGAGCTGCACAGACCTACCGAGCATGAGCGACTCCCTCTCAGACACGTGTGATCCTGCCTTCGAGGAGCGTGTGGTCTCAGCAGGGAGGCCAACACGTAAGAGCACAGGTCCTACATGGAAGGAAGGAAGTAGCAGGACTAGGAGGTGGACCGTCACAGAGGCTGCACGGAGCACTGAGAACCCACAGTGACACATGACTCTTCTGCAGTCAGATGGTTTCAGTACTTTACACCGAGAAGAACCGAGAGCCATAGAAGACGTGGCTCAGACACCAAGGAAAACCCCGGGGTCTCTCTGCAGGGACATTGCGGGTACAGAACCCGCTTCCACCCACTCCTGTGTTGCAAGCAGAGGAAGTGAGGCTCACAGCACCTCAGACCACTTGGTCGGGACTCTGAGACCCAGGACTCTTGGTTCTTGGGGCAGCTTCCTCTGCCCTGCCATTTTCTCCTGACCTTACGAGGCTGTAACACAGAGCCTGTAAACTCCGAATCCCACCACAGCAGGTAACAAAGTGAGTGTATTCGGCACGGTGGGGGCCACACGCAGCTTGGGAGTAGGTGCTCCATCGAAAGGGAATAACTAACTAACGGCAGTGAATTCTGCTCTGACTCCTCGTCCCCTGAGCAGACTGCGGGGCTGCTATTTCCAGATCTTATTTTTTCAGGAGAATTCTGGAAATCCAGATTTCAGCATGAAATGTCTTGTTTCAAACACGCTCGAATTCAAAACATGTTTTTCTGTTTTAAAGCAGCATGAGTCATATAAAAGCCATATGTATACCTCCGATTTGCAAATCTGATCAGAAAGATATGGAGAAGACACTCTCCCTACACCAACCTTGTGCCAAAATGAGGGGGCATTATTTCGAAGGCAAACATATTGGCAAGGACAAACAACCTGGGTGAAAACAGGCACTGGGAAGAGGCTTTGGTCTGGAAGGCTGAGGATGAGTTTCCAAGGTGGAGAAGAGTATGAAAAGATTCACTCTCTGATATAGACCACCAGCATTCCCCAAAGCCACCCACACGCCAGGTCCTGGGTCAGGGACTGCAAAGTTAGAGGACACAGTCCACAAGGCCACCCTTACTTCTGACATCAGTTGAAAGTTAAGGGATTCCCGAGACCACCTTCCCTTTGACAAGTCATTACAAGGACTCAAAGAACTTATTGAATGCTGGTATACTCACGGTTATGGTTTATCACAGGCTATCCATTGCTGTCTAGTCAATCCCGACCCACAGTGCCCCTAGAGGACAGAGTGGAACTGCACCACAGGGTTTCCAAGGCTGTCAGTCTTCACAGAAGCAAAGCCCAAACCACACACACTGCCTGGAGTCCATTCTGACCCACAGCGCCCCTAGAGGACAGAGTGGAACTGCCCCACAGGGTCTCCAAGGTTATCATCTTTATGGAAGGAGGCTGCCTCTCCCATGGAATGGCTGGTGGGTTCGACCTGCTGACCTTTCAGTTAGCAGCCAAGTGCTTAAGTGCTGCACCACCAGGGCTCTTGGCCTGAAAGGAAACAGATCAGCCAAGGCCACACCTCAACTTTGTGGGACAGGAACTACCCCAGCACCTTACAGTTGTTGGGGTCATCAGGTCGGTTCCAACTCAGGGGGACCCCACGTGTGCAGAGCAGACTGCCCCGTGGGGCCTTCAAGAGCGTGGCCTTTCAGGAGCAGGTCACCCAGCCTGCTTCCTGAAGCACCTTCGTGTGAGTTCGAATGGTCAACCGTTCAGGTCATAGTGCGCGACACCCAGGAAGTCAGTCCCCTTCCCACCAACTAGGAATCTGAGGTTCAGAAAGGGGAAGGTCCTTCCCAGAACCACCCAGCCTGAGGGCAGAGCTAGGTCTGATCCCTGGCTGCACTGTCCAGGTGACTGACCCTTGCTCCTCCTGGCTGCTGCACACATTAGGGCGTCTTGGGAGCCAAGCCCAGTAGGAGGAGTCCTGGTAGAGAAGTGAGTAAGTGCTCAGACGGAAAGATTGGGGACCCAAACCCCCCGAGAGGCTGTGCCAGTGGAAGAGCTGGTGATCCGGTTCCACTCAGTCACAGCCCTGAAAACCCAGTGGGGCAGTTCAGCCCTGCAACGCAGGGGCACCACGATTCACAGTCACCCCAATGGCAGCTGAAAAACCAGGCCCGACAGGATTGCACCTGCCTGTTTTTTGAGACAGGAAGACTGGGATGGGGAAGGGACCTGCTAGGCGCCGCGTGGTCCAGCCTCCTCCTCCCACTCCCCAATGGCTCCTTCTCTCGGGTCCGCTGTGTGTCCTGCACCCTGCTAGGTCTGGGAAAATCGACAGTGGCCAGGGCCACCACTGTAACCTGCCTCCCCCGAGTTGCACAGTGTCAGGTCTGGGAGAGGCCTTGTCAGTCACCGCAGGGGCGTGTGAGAGCATGTGTCTTTGTGCTTGGACTCTGGGGCACTGGATCCCGGCCACCTGCGAGACACATTGGGAGGGAGGCTGTCCTCAGAGAAGCCGCGTGGACGCCACTGAAACTTGGTGTGGGGGGCACCACTGGCAGTTGTGAGCGGGGAGCAAGAAGCCAACGGAAAACATCCGGGAAACGAAGCTTTGTTGTTCCTTCACTGTCTGTGCAGCGCCCCTACTGACCAAACTTAACACCACACTCCCTCAAACCAGGAGCCGTTCACCAAGTGGGTCTGACTCCTGGCGACCCCAGGAGTGTCAGAGTAGAAGCAAGTTTCACAGGGTTTTCAAAGACTGAGTGGGTGGACTCGAACTGCCAGCCTTTTGGTTACCAACCACATGCCGTGTTTACTGTTTGCAACACCAGCGACTCCACTCACTGCAAGGAGGAATGTCTAAAGGTCTCAGTGTTGTGTCTGAGCAGACAGTGTGGGGTGGCTCAGAGGTCAGGTGGCAGTTAGCAGCCGGGGAGTCAGTTCCCACTTAGGCAACCCCACATGTGTGGGGCAGAACTGCACTTCAGAGGGTTTCCAAGGCTGTAGACTTTCGGAAGCAGAATGCCAGGCCTGTCTTCTGGGGCACTCTGAGCGGGTTCCCAAAGCCAACCTTTGGACCAGCAGTTGAGCACCTAGCCTCTTGCACCCCCCACAGGTCCCCAGCCAGGTGGAGTCAGCTGAGAGGAACACGTACCCAAGTATGTATGATATTTGAAAGGGACCTGGAAGGTTGAGTTGGTATTCAGCAGACACAGAAGGGAGGGAAGGGCGCTCCAGGCCGAGGAACAGCCTGGACGAAAGCACAGAGGCTTGGTGACTTACTTACCTGGGGCTGCCATAGCGGAAATACCACAAGGGGGTGGCTTTTAGAAACAGAAATTTATTTTCTCACAGGTTAGGAAGCTAGAGGTCCAAATTCCAGGCACCAGCTCTGGGGGAAGTCTTCCTATCTGTCTTGGCTCTGGGAGAAGGTCCTTGGCTCTTCAGCTTCAGTTTCCTGGTTCCTTGGAGATCTTCATGTGGCTAGGCCAGTTCTGCTCCTTTTATATCTTGTAAGAGACTGACTCTCAAGACACACCCTACACTAATCCTGCCTTATTAACATGAAAAAGACAGTCCATTCCCAGATGAGGTTATAACCACAGGCTTAGGCTGGGATTGACAACACATATTTTTTGGGGATACAATTCAATCCATAACACATAACCCAAACCCAATGCTATCGAGTCAATTCCAACCCACAGTGACCCTGGAGGACAGAGTCGAAGTGCCCTAGAGGGCCTCCAAGGCTGTGAATCTTCACAGAAGCAAAACCCAAACCAAACCTACTGTCCTGGAGTCGTTTCTGAGTCATGACAAACACATCCTAAACCAAGCCAAACCCACTGCCCTGGAGTCGATTCTGACCCACAGCGCCCCTAGAGGACAGAGTGGAACTGCACCACAGGGTCTCCAAGGCTGTCAATCTTCACAGAAGCAAAGCCCAAACCACACCCACTGCCCTGGAGTCCATTCTGACTCACAGTGCCCCTAGAGGACAGAGTGGAACTGCCCCACAGGGTCTCCAAGGCTATAATTCTTTACAGAAACAGGCTGCTGTATCTTTCTCCCATGGAGTGGCTGGTGGATTTGAACCACCGACCTTCTGATTCGTAGCCGGGCATTTAACCACCACACCACCAGAGCTCCCCCATAGCATATAGTGAGCCTAAAATATTCCAAGAGACAGAAAATAGTCCACTGTGATGGCGAATAGGGTGTGAGTGGCCTGGGAGTACCAGGAAGGGGAGCTGGGTCCAGTTTGAGGTCTTGGGTACCAGGTTGAAGAGCCGAGGCTTTACTCTGAGGGACCCATGGAAGGCATTTGAGGAAGGACCACCACTGTCAGCTCTGGGTCTCAGCAGAGTGTCCCACATCACAGCCAGTGATCGGGGTCCCAAGGAAGCAGCCAGCACCTGGCCTGCTCAGGGGAGGGAGGGGTGCCTCATGGGGGCCTCCCCAGAGCCGTCCGTGTGTGAGGAGCCAGGCTGCCCAGGCCTGAGGCCCCTTCTGCTGTGGACCGCGTGCTTCCACTCCGCACCCACAATCTGCACCCCACTCTCCTCCCGCTTCAGGACTCAGGACTGTTGGCATTGGTTGACGGTTAAATGAGCTGTTTAACCAACGTGTCTATTAGGGAGTGCTGGTGGCGCCGCTCACCGAAAGGTCATCAGTGTGAACACACCAGCCACTCTGTGGGAGAAAGATGAGACCATTGGCTTCCCTAAAGATTTACAGCTGTGGGAACCCTAAGAGCAGGTCTATTCTGTCCTATGGGGTTGTTAGATGAGTCAGAGTTGACTGGTCAGCAACCGGTTTGGGTTTTGGGGTTTTATTAATAGATGGAAACGGCTTAGAGCATAAGCACTTAGCAAAGGTCTCGATCAATAGTGAGAGAGAACGTGGCGTAGTGGTTACTAACACAAGCTCTGGAGATAAACCGTTTGATGGGCGTTTGTCAACGCGGACAACTCATTTACTTCCCTGGTACTGAGGTTTCACGTACACAAAGGGCACGTCTCTTAAGTGTTACAGCTTGATGGAAATATATATATGGAGCTCTGGTGGCACAGTGGGTAAGACATTTGGCTGTCAACCAGAAGGTCAGCGGTTCAAACCCACCAGCTGCTCTGTGGGAGGAAGAGGAGGCAATCGACTTCCATAAAGATTTACAGCTTTGAAAACCCAATGGGGGTCGCTGTGGGTGGGAATCAACCCAGAGGCAGTGGGTTTATATGGGTTTATCTCTCTATATATAGATATGTATATGCTTGTGAATATAAATTGTTGTTGTTGTTATGTGTTGTCGAGTTGGACCCAAGTCCAACTTGGGTTTCTGAGGCGGTATCACTACGGAAGTAGATTGCCCAACCTTCCTTCCGAGGAGTGGCTGGTGGGTTTGAACCGCCAGCCTTCTGGTTAGCAGTCAAGTGCCTTAGGCACTAAAAACCAACCATTTGCCCCTGGCGACCCCCGTGTAGAACTGTGCTCCCTTCAGATTGCCAGGCCTTTCTTCCAAGTGGCCTCTGGATGGTTTTGAAGCACCAACCTCTCAGTTAGTAGTCAAACTATGATATGATATGATATGATACACACACTATAATATATAATCATCCTTCCATGCGACCAGCATCCCGATCAGGAAGTAAAACGTGTCCCACCCTGCACACCGCTCCCTCCCCGCAGCAGCGTGAACACTCTTCTGGCTTCAGATGCCACAGACTGTCCCTGCCTGGGGGTGACCTGTGCATTCACAGACCCGGTGCACAGCGTGGACTCTTCTGCGCCTGACATTTCCCACTGCACGTTACCCGTGAGCTTCATCCGTATCTCAGCACGTATCAGTAGTTCATTCCCTTTTATTGCTGATAGTCTTCCATGGAAGGCATACCCCATAATTTATTTACCCATTCACCCGTTACTGGACATTTGGTTATTTCCAGCTTGGGGCTACTATGAATAAAGCTGCAATGAATATTCTTATGCAAGACTCTGTGGATGCATGTTTTCAGTTCTCACTCTAGGAGTGAAATTGTTAGGTCATGAGATACATGTTTTATGTTTAGCTTTAGCAGATACTGAAAAATACTGTAGCGTCTCCCAAAGCAGTAATGCCCATTTACACTCCCACAAGCAGTGTATGAGCGTTCCAGATGCTCCCCATCCTTGTCAACACTTGTTATTGTCAGTTTTTTTAATGTTAGTCATTCTAGTGGGTGAGTGGGAGCTCTGGTGGCGCAGTGCCTAAGGCACTTGACTGCTGACCAGACGGCTGGCAGTTCAAACCCAGCAGCCACTCCTCGGAAGGAAGGCTGGGCAATCTACTTCCGTAGTGATACCACCTGGGAAACCCAAGGAGGGGTCGCTATGAGTCGAATCTGACTCAAGGGCAGTAGATTGAGTTGTTGTTGTTGTTGTTGTTAAGTGAATGAATCATTTTAATTTTGATTGGACATCCTCATGACTAATGATGTTGAGTATTTTTTCATGTGCTTATTGGATATCTTTTTCTGTGTCAATTCAAGTCTTTTGTCCATTTTTTAAATTAAGGTGTATCTTTGTTGTTGATTTGTAGGAGATCTTTATATATCTTGGATTCAGGTTCCTTTTCAGATACATGTACATGTTTGGCAGATAGCTTCTGCATATTTATGGTGTTGGGATTTTTTTATTTTGATTTTTATTTTTTCACTTTTCTGTGTCTTTATTTGCTCGTTTGTGAAAATGGGATAAGACTCACCTCATAAGGATGTCATGAGGCTTCAAGGGGATAATACTTTTTTTTTTTAAATGAATAACTAAGTGCTTAAAAAGTGGTGGACACTCATATTCTCATCAGGCCTGGGACTGGCCACCCCGGGAAGAGGGAGTCTTGCCCCCGTCCCAATTCGGAGCAATCCCGACTTCAGAGGGGACCAAGAAATAGCCTTCTAGTCAAAATGGCTTTTTGTTTTGGTTTTGGTGAAACATACACAGCAAGACATTCGTCAACATAGCAACTGCCCCATTTTCAGCTCAGGGACATTGATGACATCTGTCATGCTGTACAACCATTACTGCTGTCCTTTTTCAAAATATTCCACCACCATTAGCATTAGGAGCTCTGGTAGCATAGTGGCTAAAGCACTTGACTGCTAACCAGAAGGCTGGCAGTTCAAACCCACCAGCCACTCCTCGGAAGGAAGGTTGGGCAATCCTACTTCTGTAGTGATACTGCCTTGGAAACCCAAGGAGGGGTCGCTATGAGTCGGGACCGACTTGACGGCACATAACAACAACAACAACAATTAGCATAAACTCAATGCCCCACAAACAAAAGCTTCCCCTTTACCCCTCCGTCCTACCCATGGTAACCACTAATAATCATTGATTTCTCTCTCTCTCTCTCTCTCTCTCTCTCTCTCTCTCTCTCTATATATATATATATTTTTTTTTTTTTTTCCCCACCCCTGATAACCAACAAAGAAAGTTTCCTTCCATGTATAAACCTTTCCTTGACTATTTACAATAGTGGACTAATACAATATTTGTCCTTCTGTGATTATTTCACTCAGCATAATGTCATTCAAGTTCATCCACATTATGCAGTGTTTTGCAGACTCTACATTGTTCTTCAGGGCTGCACAGTATTCCGTTGTGTGTATGGACCACAGTTTGTTATGCATTCCTCCACTGATGGGCACTTAGGCAATTTCCATCTCTTTGCTGTTGTGAGTAGTGCTGCACTGAACAGGGGTGTGCATCTGTCTGTTGTTGTCCTGGCTCTCGCTTTGTTAGGATATATACCTGGTAATGGGATTGCTGGGTCAAATGGGATTTCCATTTCCCACTGGATCAGAGTGGTTTTTGTCCAGTGGTGTCCTGATAAACTGATTCTTAAAAAAGAAAGAAAGGCAGGCCTGGTGTGTAGTGTTTGCTAATTGCCACGGTGTAAATACTCCCTTCCATGACAATTCCAAGCTACTAATGGTGTAACATGCAGCTTGCAAAATTCTTAAGAATTCAAGTCAGCCTTCTCCAGGCAGCTCCAGTACACTGCTAACTTCTGCACCCCCTAGATGCATGAATTTTGATGAGGTCTCTTCTCTTCTCTGAATTGTAGTTTTCTCATCTGTCCAAATGGAGCTAGTAAGTCTTTGAACTCATCCCCTCAGCACATATTAACTGAGCTGCTATTATGTGTCAGGCTCGGTGATGAGCTTCACAGATAGGACCTTGAACATAAGCAGACAAAAAAAATAAATAAATAAAAATAATCCTAGAGGAGAGCTTACATTCTTGAATTGTGACATGAGGGAAAAGAAATAGAAAATAAAGACGTGAACAGATGAAAGAAGAGAATCTTAAATGCTACGGAGAAAACAAAACAGCTTTGACAGAGAATCGTTGGGCTGGGAGCACAGGTTCCTTTGGGTAGAGTGGTCAGCCAAGGGTTCTTGGAGATGGGACCGACATGATAAGAGACATGTGCCAGCCTCGTGGGAAGGGTGTCAGGGCAGAAGGAACAGCAAGTGCAAAGTCTCTGATGCTGGAACAAGCTTGGTTCGTCCAAAGAACGGAAAGGCCGGAGCTCAGTGAGTGATGGAGGGGGGCGGTGGCACCGGCTGGTTCATGGGTTAAGTAGTTGTTGATCGAAAAGTGGAGACCAGAATGGAGGTCAAGGTGGAAGCCAAGAGGCCAAGGCTAGGCTGTAGTCCAAACAGTCATCCAAAGGAGAGACGGCTGGTGGTGCCTTAGACCAGAGGCCAGCAGAAGGGCGGGAGAAAGTGCACAGAGTAGAAGGCATCCCGTGGAAGTAGTAGAAGGCAGAGCCGGGACATCCCACATCTCCCCATCCCGGATCCCTGTCATGTGCCCGGCACTGTGATGACCGGAGATACCACTTTGAACAAAAGGCACATGGCTGTTACGACGTAGGGCTCATGTTAGATGTGTAGCTAGACTGGACGTGGGTGGGAGGCGGAAGTGAGGAGGAAGTCAGGAGGGACTTTTTTTGGGGGGGGGGCAGGGAGCAAGAACAGAACAGCCTCTACTGGGTGACTTCAAAACCTTCCTCCTCAAAGTGCCCCGAATATGGAGTTGTTGTTAGCTGCCATCAAGTTCATTCTGACCCACAGCGCCCCAAGTGACAGAGTGGAACTGCCCCACAGGGTCTCCAAGGCTGTCAATCTTCACAGAAGCAAAGCCCAAACCATACCCACTGCCTAGAGTCCATTCTGACCCACAGCGCCCCTAGAGGACAGAGTGGAACTGTACCACAGGGTCTCCAAGGCTGTCAATCTTCACAGAAGCAGAGCCCAAACCATACCCACTGCCTAGAGTCCATTCTGACCCACAGCGCCCCTAGAGGACAGAGTGGAACTGCCCACAGGGTCTCCAAGGCTGTCAATCTTCACAGAAGCAGAGCCCAAACCATACCCACTGCCTAGAGTCCATTCTGACCCACAGCGCCCCTAGAGGACAGAGTGGAACTGCCCACAGGGTCTCCAAGGCTGTCAATCTTCACAGAAGCAAAGCCCAAACCACACCCACTGCCGTGGAGTCCATTCTGACCCACAGCGCCCCTAGAGGACAGAGTGGAACTGCACCACAGGGTCTCCAAGGCTGTTAGTCTTCACAGAAGCAAAGCCCAAACCACACCCACTGCATGGAGTCCATTCTGACCCACAGCGCACCTAGAGGACAGAGTGGAACTGCCCCACAGGGTCTCCAAGGCTGTCAATCTTTTTAAAAACAGACTGCCTCATCTTTGCCCTACAGAGGTGACAGTGGGCTCCAACCAACGACCTTTCAGTTAGCAGCTAAGAGCTTTAACCACTGCACCACCTGAGTTCCTGAATGGATGCATTCGGAGTCTAGGAAGAAAGAAACACGACTCCAGGCCATTGGGCTACTGGGAGAAGCCAGCATCTCTTCTAGGATCTCAACTATTCATCTCAGAAACTTTGGGAAGGTCCCTAGGTGGCACACACTGTTGGGGCTCGACTGCTAATCTGAAGGTTGGTGGTTCCAACCCACCGAGCGGGACGGCGGAAGAAAAGGCCCGGGAATGTGCTTCTGTAAAGATTTCAACCAAGAAAACCCCGTGAGGCTGTTCTACACGGGTCACCATCAGTGGGCACCAGCTCCATGACAACGAACGAGGATCTCAAGAAAAATGATAATTAGTCCTCAAGAAAGAAAATTCAACAGCCCTGGGAGACAGGGCTGTTCCATCTTGCCGAGGAAGACTCTGTGAAGTTGGAGGGATACAAGTGACTCGTCCAAGGTCACACGGCCAAGGAAGTGAAATGAAGGAATGGGCGCTGGGCTCTTTGCATCTAAGACCTGAGTTAACGGCTGGTCCCCCGTCCTGCCCCCAAGATCCGCACCAAGTCCCCCTGGGTCCTCCCGCCATCATCTTGGGGATTGAAGGTGGGGGTAGACGGAAGGACAGTCCTGCCTAAACGTCACAGTGTTACAATTATTCGTGAAGGTAGATCCAGGCTCTGTGGGCCCCCAGGAGGCGGGTCTCTGGCTCCCTGAGACCTGGGGGCGGAGGGGGCTGGGGGCCCGAACTCCTGGCCCCGGGGAGAAGGGGGCTGGAGTCCGTGCCTCCTGGGTCTGAGGGCGGCTGAGGGCAGCTGAGGACCTGAACCCCTGAGTGTGAAGGAGAAGGACGAGATAAGGACGCGAAGGAGGACCGGGCCGGGCTCAGAAGGAGTGTCCCAGGCCCGGGGTTCCGGGGCCGCCTCGGGCAGGAGGGGGTAGAGGCCGGGCGGCTGCAACAAAGGCCTCTCCCTGCAACTCGCAGCCCCTCGGCTCCGCCTCCCCGGCCCCGCGCCTGCCC
>NW_006922352.1:275223-281175 GCF_000298275.1 Orycteropus afer afer
GGGGAGTCTGCGGTTCCTGGTCAAGGAGAGGGCCAGACCCTGGAGTAGGAGCCCCCCAGTCCCCCACACCGGGCAGGATCCCTGAGCTGTGTTGGGGTGTCGGGGTGTCAGGTCCAGGGTCCCTAGGTGGAAGAGGTCTTGTCTAAGGGGTGGGGTGTGAGTCTCTGGGCCGGGGGCGGTAGAGGAGGGGAAAAAGGGGTGTCCAGATTCGTGGGTCCCTGGGCCAAGAAAGTAGGTGGGGGGGGGATGACTGTCTGTTCTCCCAAATGGGTCGTCTTGCTGGGAGAAAGTGTTGCTGTTTGGGGGTGTTACGTGGGGGACTGGAGCTGGAGGTCTGGGAAGTTGGGGTGCTGGGCTGAGGACCGGGACGTGAGATGCCGTGGCTGTGACAGGCTCCCCAGACAGGACAGAGGATGAGACATGGCCATATGGAGGAGAGAGGGCGGGGAAGGGTTAATGCAGGGGTCAAAGGGTTCATCTTAGCCCTTGGGTGGGGGAGGGGGGCTGGGGTCTACCACGCATCCAGGCTGAGAGGATGGAAGGGTTCGTTGGGATGGGGGGCTGTAGGGGCTTGGCTGGGCAGTCTCCGGGTGGGTGGAGGATTCGTGGGTGCAGGGTACTACGTGGTAGCCGGACCTTGTGTCTCTGCAGCCGGCCAGGCCTTCCAGGGAGGTGGTCAAGGAGATCCCCCCTTAAGAAAAGGGCAGAGAGAACCAGAAGGCAGGAGGCCAGGGGCTAGGGGTTCAAGGGGGCTGGAGGAATCTCCCAGGCCCTGCCCTGAGCCAAGAGTCAGCCGCACACTCAGTGGGAGATAACCTGGCACCGAGAGCCCCCACTGGCAGCCTTCCACCCACACAGACCCGGTCAGGTCACACACAGCCTCAGAAGCAGGCAGAGAGACCGCCCCGAAGCCGCACCAGCACACAGTCTTCACACAGACACCTCCCTGGCCACCCAGGTGGCCTGAGTCCACACCAGCAGGTGCCCTGGGGGGCGGGCGGCGGGCGGCGGGCGGCGGGGGCAGAGCCTTGCCCTCCTGGCCCCAGTCACCGTCTGCCTCTCTGACTGCCTGGCTCTCTGTGTCTCTGGTTTCGCTCTGTCATTTCCAGAGGCCCCGTCCCTGTTATCATCTGCCGCCCACTCAGCGTTGGTCCGTGTGTCTCTGCCTCTGGGTCTCTGTCTGTCCATCCCTGCTGGTCTCAGCACTGCTTCGCGTCTGTCTTTCTGCCTCTGAGACTGTTTCCCGCTGTCACCCCGTGTGTGAGACTGTGTGTCCCCGTCTCCACCTGGTCCCCCGGCAGCCTTTCCCGCCTTGCCTTCCTGGCCCTCCTCCCCTCCCTCTGCCGGCTCCGGTCTCTTTCCCTCCTACCCCCTCCCCTCCGTCTCCCCTCTTTCCTTCCCGCCTCCCTGCACCTCTTCCTCCCCCCGGACCCTCAGGGTGACTCCCCACTTCCCCACTCCACTCTTGCCTTTGTCTTTGAATCAATCCCGACTGGTCCCCACTTCTTATTACCGAGTGTAACTATTCGAATCCTCGGGATTTCTCGGCTGTAATCTTTCAGACGCAGTCACCAGGTCTTTCCTCAGACTCCGCTGGCTGGATTTGAACTTGCAACCTTCCCGTTGGTAGCCACGTGTTTAACTGTTGCCACCACCCAGGATCCTTCAGGACTCCAGAAATTGTCACTGAACACAGTGTTCAACCTGGAGCTGTAGTGGGGCCCGGACGTGCCCTGTGACCTTGACCAAGACCCTGCCCTCTTCTAGGCCTTGGGCTTCCCATCTGAGAACTAAGGGCAGGAGCAGGTGGGGTAGTGTGGAGGTGACTGAGACAGAACTAGGTGACAGAGTGACACCCACACATACCATTGGGGTGCTCAAAAAATAAAAGCCTGTGGCAAGATGCACCAACAAGCATGTCCTCATCTCTCGTGTTCATATGTTTTCCAAATTATGAGAAAAACACGTGCGAGCAAACAGTTCTCTAGGAATATGTTTGAGGACAGACCTTGTTCTTCCACCCCTTGAAAAACCCAGGTCAGCGGCTGGAGTCCTTCCTGACATAGTTTTCTCTCATTCCTACGAGCTCACACTCGCAGAATCAGCGTCTGCAAGAGATTGGTGGCTCTGTGGGTGTTTTTCCCAACATCCGGTTGTAACAAGCGCATTTCTCTGCACCTGGCTTTTTCCCATTTAACTATGGTTCGGTGACAGAATTCTGACCTTGCACTCGCGGGAGTCCTGAGTTCAGTTCCCGGCCGATGCCCCTCACGCGCCACCACCCGTCTGTGCATGGAGGCCTGGGTGTTGTGAGCAGGTTTTAGGAGAGCTCCCAGACTAAGACGGATGAGGAAGAAAGGCCCGGCCATCTACTTCTGAACGTCAGCCAGTGAGAACCCCGTGAATCGCAGTGACCTGGTTCCATGACGGAACCAAAACAAACCCGTCCTCAGCCTCCACAGACACGGATCTGCCTTTAACTTTTTCTTCTAAAGTCCTTTACACACACACACACACGTTCACACATTTATGAAAGTAGCAACCATTATATTTTGAAACAGTGCCACAGAATCAAATCGCAGCTTCAACACCAGGAAGTAAGTCAGGAGTTCCCTTGCTCACGGGGCGGCCCCTGTGGCTGAGATGTTGCCGGGCGCCGTACAGTGGGTTGTGACTCATGGTGACTCCCCATGACAGAATGGAGTGCACCAAGGGTTTTCTAGATTGTCATCTGTCCTGGAGGAAGTGCAGCCGGAATGCTCCCTGGAAAATGAGAATGGCCAGGCTTTGTCTCCCCTACTTTGGTCATGTTTCAGAAGGGACCATTCCCTGGAGAAGGATGTCATGCTTGGTGAAGTGGAGGGTCAGGGAAAAAGGGGAAGGCCCTCAGTGAGACACAGTGTCAGGTATGGCAGGGATTGTGAGGCGGACGCAGGACCGGGCAGTGTTCCGTTCGGTTGTCCATGGAGTCGCTGTGGTCGGAACTGCTTTGACAGCACCCAGTAACAACAACAACCCATCTTTCTGGAGGCAGATCTCAGGAGCTGCCCCTGCAGGGCCTCTGGGTGGGTTCAAACCGCCAGCCTTGTGGTTAGCTGAGCGTTTGCCCATCGTGCTCCCTGAGCAAAGCCAGGTCTGCAGACAGGAACCCAGGGGCTCGAGGCTGGGTCTGCTCCACCCAGCTCGCCACAGGACCGCCCAGCTCCTTGTTTGTTTGGACTGCGTTTGGTTTGTTTAACAAATATCTTTGAGCACACGGTCACTGTTTCAAAAACAGCTGAAACCTCAAACCACACCCGTTGGAGTTGGTCCTGACGCAGGCAGTCTGAGGTGTTAACGGATACAACTGCTCCTCTGTCGGGTTTGGGGGCTGTAATCTTCACAGAAGAGCCTTTCTTCCGTGGCCCTGCTGAGTGGGTTCGCAGCACAGACCTTTCGTTTAGTAGTCGCATGCAGAGATGGTTTGTGTCACCCAGGGACTTTTTTAGGATATATACACACTCAAGCCAGACCCAGTCACTGCCCTCAAAGAGTAGTGCAGAGAGAGACTAAAACAAAAACAAAATTAAAAACAAACGCATAAGATAACTTCAGAAAGGATTGTTGCTGTTGGAAGTCACCGAGTAGATTCTGAGTCCTAACGACCCTGTGTGACGGAGCCGAATGGCCCCATCGGGCATTCTTTTCTTTTCTTTTTGTTTTAATTGTGATTTGGGTGAAAATTTACAGAGCAAATTCACTTTCCATACAGCAGCTCACACACACGTTGTCTCATGACATTGACCACAATTTCCCCCAATGCAATAGCTCCCCTCCCACTTCCTCCCCATAGTTACCTCTTCCCTGTGTCCAGCCCTCCATGCACTCCTGCCCCCCGAGCTGTCTCCCTGTGCAGACACAGCCCTTCTATTCTCCCACGATTGTTCTCTCCAAGGAGTGTATCTACCTCAGGTAAATGTTCAGCTCATATGCCTGTCTTTTGTTTGGCTGGAAGCCACAGGTGTGGGTTCAGTTCCAGACCTGAAGGGCAGCTAGGGGCCATAGTCTCAGGGGTTCCACCAGGCTCTATCAGACCAGCAAACCTGGTCCCCCCCACAGGGCGTTCTTGAGTGCAGCCTTTATGGCACAGATGAGCTAGCCTTTCTCCCGTGGAGGTGCTACGTGGGTTTGAACTGCCAGACTTTTGGTTAGCAGCCAAGTCCCTAACCATGGTGCCACCAGGGCCCTTTATGTAGGAAAACTAAAACAATATACCAAACCCACAACCTTCAAGTGGACTCCAACTTGTAGCAACCTTATAGGACAGAGTAGGGTTTCCAAGGCTGTAAATCTTTGCAGAAGCAGACTGCCACGTCGGGGTAGTCTTCTGCAGAGCTGCTGGTGGGTTTGGACTGCTGACCTGTGGGTTAGCGGTCGTGCATTTTAACCACTGATGTCCCTGCAGCTCCTTTACTTAAGGGACTAGGTGGCACAAATGGTGTGTGCTTGGTGCTCACCTCAAGGTTGGCGGTTCGAACCCGGGCAGCTTCCCTGCCAAAGAAAGAACTGACAGGCGGCTTCTGTAGAGATGACATCCGAGAAAACCTCGTGGCCTGATTCTAGCCTGTCAGACCTGGCATGGCCGTGAGTCGGAATGTTGTTTGTTCAAGGGATGACCAGGTGGCCGGTTTAGGCCAGGTGGAGCTTACTCTGAGCAGGTGAACATGGGGTTAAGATGGGCATGAGGACATGAAGTCAGGCTTGAAAGGGGCTGGGGGGGCTGGGGTGGGCAGCACCAAGGGCCCGGGGTGGGTACCAGCAGAGAGGAGGCCAGTGGGGCAGGAGACCAGGTGGTGGTCACGGCCAACTGCTCAGTTGGGAGGGCTTGGGCTCCGGAACCAGAAGACAGTCATCGGAAATCCCCCTGACGTCCAAGGTCAGCAAAGAGGAGGAGGAGGAGGAGTGGGAAGGCTCCTTGGTGCCGGTTATGCCAGGCCCCGCCTCTGTTCACGGGCACCTCTCCTCCAGAGACATCCTTCTCCTCCTGGTCCCCTGGCGCCCTGTGCAGACTGAACCGTGCTTGCTTGTGCCACTGGCCGAGAACTCCCGGGACCTCTGGCCCCTTCCCTGTGGCTTCCGAACCAAGCTCTCGAGCCCACGCCGACTCCCGGAGGCCCCATGTGTGCAGAGCACAGCAGCTCCCTGGGTGTTTGAAGGCTGTGACTGTTTAGAAGCAGAATGCCAGGCCTTCCAAGGCACCCCGGGTGGGTTCACACTGCTCTCTTTCCAGCTAGTAATTAAGCACTTAACCATCTGCACCTCTCGGGGGTGGTTTCTAAGGCCGTGAGATGCAAGAATCTCCCGGTTGGAGAGCCCCCGCTTTGCCTAAGTTCCTGCCAGAGGCGTGTGGGTGTCAGGAAGGTTCTTACCTGTAGCTCAGGGTCACTTACCTTGGTAGGTAGCTCATTGGGACTGTCTGTCCTTCTCTCTGAAGGACACTCGCCTGCCTGCGACCTTCATTCCGGGATTTATCAAACAGGTGTGTGGCCCACTAGTCTATTGAGGAAGGAGCCCCGGGGGTGCGATGGTTCAGCGCTCAGCTGCTGGTCCAACAGTCAGCCATTGGAACCCTCCAGCCACTCCATGGGAGAAAACACCTGGTAATATGCTTCCCTGAAGATTACAGCCTAGGACCCTATGGAAGCTGACTGCCTCATGCTTCTCCGTGGAGCAGCTGGTAGATGCAAACTGCCCACCTTTTGGTTAGCAGCCTGATGCTTTAACCACTGCACCACCGGGGCTGCTTCCTGTAAAGATTCTATAGCCTTGGAAACCTGCTGAGGCAGTTCCACTCTGTCCTCTAGGGACGCTGTGGGTCAGAATCGACTCCAGGGCAGTGGGTGTGGTTTGGGCTTTGCTTCTGTGAAGACTGACAGCCTTGGAGACCCTGTGGGCAGTTCCACTCTGTCCTCT
>NW_006922352.1:281275-289100 GCF_000298275.1 Orycteropus afer afer
TGACAGCCTTGGAGACCGTATGGTGCAGTTCCACTCTGTCCTCTAGGGGCGCTGTGGGTCAGAATCAAGGGCACAAGGACATTCCGACCCCCACTCACTGGGTGGGGGGACTGAGTCTCCGAGACCTTGAGTAACGTGCACACCTCTGTGGAGCCCCGGCAGCCCGGCTCCACCCTCCGCTCTCTTGTTGCTGCCTTCGAGACTGGGTTCCAATGCACAGTGACCTCACGTGTGACAGAATGAAACGTGGCCCGCCCGGCGTCACCGTCAGGGTCGTTGGTGTGGGTCCTAGTTGCAGCTGCGTGTCGATCCAGGCCGTCGAGGGCCCCCCTTGTTTTCACGGCCCTACTTTACCAACCATGACCTTCTTTTCCAGTGATAGCTCTTTCCTGGTGACGTGTCCACACCCTTAGCTGCGTGGTTATGCTGTTCTTTCTTTCTTTTTTTTTTTTTTTTTCCCTTGGTTGGGGCGGGAGAGGAAGAAGGGTAGAAGGGGAGTTCAAAACAACAGGAATTTACTCTCTCCCAGAACTGGAGGCCAGAAGCCCACAGCCTAGGTGTCAGCAGGACCCAGGTCCCCTGAAGGTGTCAGGAGAGAATCCGTCCCCCCGTTTCCTTAGCTCCTGGTGTTGTCAGCATCCCTCCACCGTCCGCCTGTGTCTCCCCATGGCGCCTTCCCTCCCTGTGTCTCCGTGTGGGTCATGCTGTCTTGGCGAAGTCACAGGATGGATGCCTTCAGGACACACATATGTGAGTCACCCGCTTCGAGGTGACTGATGACTACAGAGGAACCAAAAATACCCAGACGTGGCCCTTCCACCCGGACAGTAACATCTAGTGCACAGAGACTGGTGTCGAACCAGGAATAGCAATAGATGCTTCTTACAAAATCAGAACAGCTTGCGGTTCTTGGGCCCTTTCGGCATGCCAGGAACCCCCGGCTGGTGCGGAGAGTTCAGGCGCTCACCTGCTGACCGAGAGGTTGGGGGTTTGAGTCCACCCAAAGGTGCCTCGGAAGGAAGGGCTGGCAACGAACTTACAGAAAACCAACCCCCGTCAGCCCTGTGGAGCACGGTTCCACTCGGACACGCACTGGGTTGCCATGGTCAAGGTCAACGCGACAGCAACTCGTTTTTTCTTCCTGTATACCATGTGCGGATTGAAGCTGAGGCTCCAACCAGCCTGAGGTCACCCAACCAGGTCATAGTGGGGCAGACGTTTGACCCCCAAACCCAGGCTCTTCAGGACTTTATTATGAGGTCTCTGTTGACCATCCATTCCCTCCACAGACACTTCCCCAGTCTGAGCCAGGCTCAGCCCTGGATGCAGGGGACGTGGGCAAGATTCAGACCCTCAGTGAACTCCTGGTCAGGTAGGGGAGGGACCCCTGCATCCTGTCCCAGCTAAATGACAGGGTGTCCAAAGGAGATGGTGAAGACTGCCTCAGTCAGGGAGGTCCTCATGGAAGAGGGGGCATTTGACATTGGGTCTTGAAGAATGAGTAGGAGTTCAAGAATTCAGGAAGTGGGTTGCTGATGGTCACATATCTATTCATTCAGCAAATATTTCCCTGGGCCTCTCGTGGACCAGGCCTGTGGTGGGAGAGGCTGGGGACACAGACATGAGTGGGCCCGACATGGGTGACACACAGACATGGGTGAGTTCCTTAAGGAGCTTCTAATCTGACGGAAGACACAGACATAGACTGCCACCACTGAGAAGGAAATGCAAACCTTGTCCAAGGAACACAGGCCAGGCCCAGCGGTCAGGCGAGGCTACTCCCAGCTGAGTCCCATGGCAGCTCTAAGAAGAGCTTTCTAGAATGTCCAGAGACACAGGCTGCTGTTACCAGCTTCTTTGTTTACACATGAACATCTCTTGAGTCCTTTGCTACACCAAGGCCTGAGGTGGGCTGTGGCAGAGCCCCGGAGTCGGGCCACTTCCAGGCCCACCGTGAAGGGGCTCCAGTCTGGTGGGGGAGGCAAACATGGACCCAGTCTACGGTGATCAGGGCAGCAACAGAGCGAGGGGCCAGGCCCAGGACAGAGCAGGCCACAGAATTCTAAAAGACCAGCGCCAAAGGAAGGCTCCGAGACGGCCAGCCTGAGCCCCTCACAGACCCCCACTTACTGCCCTCCCTGTGTAATTTCTCGTACTGTAGTGGCTGGCCCAGTGCTGTGATCCTGGAAGCAAAACCACCAGCGTTTCAAATCCAGACTTCCTTCCAGGCTGAGACTAGCAGGAAAGGCCTGGTTACCTACTTCCAAAAATTAGGCAATAAAAACCCTATGGACATGTTGTTGTTATTTGCCGTGGGGTTGGACCCGACTCCTAGCTACCCCTCTTTGGGTTTCCAAGGCAGTATCACTACAGAAGTAGATTGCCCAACCTTCCTTCCGAGGAGCGGCTGGAGGGTTTGAACCGCCAGCCTTCTGGTGAGCAGTCAAATGCCTTAGGCACTGCGCCACCAGAGCTCCTACCTTCACAGAAGCAAAGCCCAAACCAAACCCAGTGCCTGGAGGGGATTCTGACCCACAGCGCCCCTAGAGGACAGAGTGGAACTGCCCACAGGGTCTCCAAGGCTGTCAGTCTTGATGGGAGCAAAGCCCAAACCACACCCACTGGAAGCAAAGCCCAAACCAAACTCACTGCCATTGACTTGACTTGACTCATAGCGACCCCTCCTTGGGTTTCCGAGGCAGTATCACTACGGAAGTAGATTGCCCAACCTTCCTTCTGAGGAGTGGCTGGTGGGTTTGAACCCCCAGCCTTCTGGTTAGCAGTCAAGTGCCTTAGGCTCCTCCTATGGGCACAGCAGGGTATTATATGATGTCGTGCTGGAAAGTAAGCGCCCTAAGTTGGAAGGCACTTAGAACACACACGTGACTGCAACAGTGGACTTGCACAAGCCAGCAATCATGGGGCCACGTTTCATTCTTCTACACATATGTTCACCGTGAGTGAGAGCCGACTCAGGGACAACCAATGACAACAGAGAGGGCAAGGGACTTGCCCAAAGTCACACAGCACAGAGAGGGCTTCTGCTGCTGGAGTCTGGGCATTTGGTGAGACAGATAAACAGACCCTTGACCTACAAATTCGTAGCCACACTGATTGGGAACCGACCACACATTCGGGGCATTGATTCCTTCATCGCACATCTCCTGGGGCCCCACGCTGGGAGGGCTGGAAGCACAAGACGGTCCAAGCCACGCCCTGCATTACGGGACCAACTTCCGGTCTGGTGGGTAGTCGGAGGGGAAGGGAGACAGCTCAGGTCCTAGCGCACAGTGACCCGAGAGCAGGAGGAAGGAACTCAGTGCAGCCTCCGACGCTGGCAAAGCCTCTTAAGAGAATCACCACTTAAATTAGGCCCCTCGAAAGGGAGAAGGACGGATCCTGGTGGCGCAGTGGTTAAACACTCGGCTACTAACTGAAAGGTCAGCAGTTCAAGCTGCCATCTGCCCCGCAGGAAAAAGACCTGGCGTTCTGCCTTGTAATGGCCACAGCCAAGTGGACCGTCTGGGGCTCAGCTCGGCTCTGAGCTCGCATGGGGCCGCTGAGTCACACCTGACTCCACGGGTTTGGCTTTGGCCTTCAACCCTCCTTCCTGGGCTGTGTTTTTCTTCACAACGCCTGTCACCACCTGACGTCCCCCAAGTTACTTGTTCATTGCTCCCCGTTAAGGACTAAATTGCGTTTTCTCCAAAGATATGTTGAGTCCTAACCCTTGGTACCTGTGAGTGTGACTTTAGAAACGGGGTCTTTAAAGATGTCATGCAGGAGTCCTCGGGCTCAGCTGCTGAGTGAAAGGTCAGCGGTTCCAACCCGCCGAGTGGTACCATGGGAGAAAGACCTGGCTCTCCGCTCCCGTGAAGATTACAGCCTGGGAAACCCCGTGGGGCCACTCTGCTGTGTAACGCGTGGGTCACAATGAGTCGGAAACAGCTTGACAGCACACAGCCACAAGGGGCTAGGGTTCTGCTGGGAAATGGTGAGGACAGGAAGTTGGAGAGAAGGCGAGTGTGTGTGTGTGTGTGTGTGTGTGTGTGGGGAGCTGGGCCTCACATGCACCGGGGGAGATGGAGGAGGAGCTGGGTCCTGAGGGCACTAGGGAGCCAAGGGGTTCTTGTGAGCAGAGAGGCGGAGCCAGCTCTGAGTAATGGGAAGATTTCTCTGCAAGGAGTGTGTGTCTGTGTGTCTGTTGGGACATGTGGTTAAGGTCCTGCCTGCCGTCCACTCCCCAGCCCAGGCCCTTACTTCCAGGCTCAGCTCTTGTGGGTAGGTGGCCCTGGTTGGACTCAGGCAACTAATCCAGAGATGGAACTCCCTGAACCTTTGGGTAGCACCTTGGACAGCTCCCTGCTCAACTCCAGGCTGGGCTTCCTGTCCTTGGTGGTGCGCGCTGTTGGCGAGCTCATCTTCTAAATGAGAGGTCGGTGGTTCGAGTCCATGCAGAGGCCCTTCGGAAGGACAGCCTGGGATCCATTTCCAAAAGAATCAGCCACCGCAAACAGTTCTACTCTGACGTACATTGTTGCTGTGGGTCAGAGTCAACTCAAAGGCAACATTTTTTCCCCCTTGGTTCCTTTAGGTCACTGGTTCTAAACCAGAGGACATTTTGTCCCCAGGGAGCCATCCTGGGAGTGTCTGGAGGCATTTTGGGTTGTTACAACTTAGATAGAGATCAGGGATCCAGCTAAGTATCTTACACTGCACAAGACAGCCTCCACCACAGTCAATAGTGCCAAGGTCAAGAAATCCTGATCTAGGATATGTGTGGGAAGTCTGGTGGTGCAGCGGTTAAAGCACTTGGCTGTCACCAAAGGGCGGGCAGTTCCAACCCACCAGCCGTTCCAAGGGAGAAAGATGTGGCAGTCTCCTTCCATAAGGGTTGACAACTTGGGGCAGTTCCACTCTGTCCTCTAGGGGCGCTGTGGGTCAGAATCCAGGCAGTGGGTTTGGTTTGTGCTTTGCTTCTGTGAAGACTGACAGCCTTGGAGACCCTGTGGGCAGTTCCACTCTGTCCTCTAGGGGCGCTGTGAGTCAGAATGGACTCCACAGCAGTGGGTGTGGTTTGGGCTTTGCTTCTGTGAAGATTGACAGCCTTGGAGACCCTGTGGGCAGTTCCACTCTGTCCTCTAGGGGCGCTGTGGGTCGGAATGGACTCCATGGCAGTGGGTTTGGCTTGGTTTAGGATGTGTTTGCCATGGGGTGTGTTTGTTTCAGGCAGTCTTGGTGTACACTAGTAAGTTGCAAGACGGCTGTGATGTCCCCTGTGACTATTTGGCCCAGAGTGTAACTCTCTTGGGTGTGCTTTCCAGCAGTGTGTGTGGGTGTGTATTTGTTACTATTGTTGTTTGTTCCATCGAGTCGAGTCCGACCCTGACTGATGGCGACCCCACGTATACGGAGTGGAAGTATGCTCCACGGGGTTTCCAAGCCTGGGACCTTAGGAAGCCAATTGTCAGGCCTGCCTTCTGAGGCGCCGTGCACCACCTGATCATGGGTGAAGGAGTGATTGTGACTCAGTACCCCTGTGTATTTGAGAGGCTGCCACACTCTAAGTGTATCCTTGCACAGGGTGTAGTGAAGTGTCAGACTCTCCTACATGGGGAGAGGGAGGTGGGATGGCCCTGCAGCTGTTAGTTTCCCCGTAAGTTGTCAGGACATTGTGTGTGCACGTGTGTGTGCACGTGTGTGTGCACGCGTGTGTAACCGTCCTCCCTCTGGGTGCTGATTTCCCAGCTGGACTTGCCGGTCTGGCCACATGGGATCCAATTGCATATGGTGGTGACTCAGTGTGCAACTCTTACTTAGCCTACAGCTGTCTCTCTGAGGGTGCGTGGAACAGATTCAATGCTTTTTGGAGAGAGCTGCTTTCTAACTGACCTTTTGCCGGGGCAGGTGTCCCGGACTGCACCTGTCCCTCTGAGCAGGGCTGTCGCTGTGCGTGCGACTGGGGGTGTGAAGCTATTCCTGGCCTGGGGCTGGCTCTGTGTGTCTTTCCTGGGCCCTGGTGTGCGTGTGTGCCTGTGTGTGCATGTGTTCCTGAAGCTGGAGCTGTTTGGGTCGGTGTAACCGTGTGTGCCTGTCTTTCTAAGCAGGGCCATGCTTGGCCCAGGGACTCTGTCTTGTCAAAGGCCTGTGACTCTGTGTGTGTGCGTCCAACCCCTGGATCTCCTGTTGTTACCGGGGCTGTGTGGGCAGTGTCCACCACACACACTTCAGTGTACGGCTCAGATGCGGCGAGCCCCCTCCCTCCATCCTGGACTTTTGAAGAGTCTTTGAGGGCCCAGAGGTCACCCCGTCCTGGGTAAGCCCAGGGTGGGGCGCTGAAGGTCTCAGCCCCAAACCATGGGGCTTGGCAAGCCCACAGCATGGGCTCTGCCCCAACCCCATCCTGAGGGGCTGTGGATGGAGAGAGCCCCCCGGGAGTCACTGGGGCAGGACAGGCAATTCATTCATTAGATTAATTAGCTTCTCATCCCAGGGCAGGGCAGCCCTGTGGGGGGGGACCCTCCCTCCCTTCCCTGGCATCCAAGGTCATCCGGCATCCTTCCCTCCCCTGCCTGGAGCCGTCTCCACTGCCTCCGTGTGCCCAGCCCCCACTCCCTGGCCACGGTCCGGCCTGCTGGCCACGGTCCACAGAGAGATGAATGGGTGGGGGTGGGGCGGCTGGCCTACATGCTGCATTGGAGTGTGCAGGCAGCATGGATGTTTGCTGTGAGTGTGGGCACACGGGTGTGTCTGTGCAGGTGTGCGTGCATGCGTGTGAAGGCTTGTGTGTGGCTGTGCACCAGGTGTAAGGCTGTGTTTGTATGTCTGACAGATGTGTCTGCATGTATGCATGCATGTATGCATGTGTTTGTGTGCCTCTGTGTGTGCATGGACCTGTACATAGTATACGATGACTGTGTTAAGTGCATGCAGCTGGATCTACGTGCATATCTTTCCATGGGATTCTGTGTTAAGATGTATGTTTGCATGTGTCTGTACACATGTGCCTGGATATGTTATGCATGTGTGTATCTGTGTATGTGTGTATCTGACTATATGTATGTGTGCATATGTGTGAGTGTGTCTGTACATATGTATCTGTACATGTGTTAGTCTGGGTTCTCTAGAGAAGCAAAACCAGTAAAGCTTATATAGAGAGAGAGAGAAAAAAAAAAAATTATCTTAGGAAAATGGCTCACACACTTACAGAAGCTGGCAAGTCCCAAGTTCTTGGGTCAAACATCAAGCTGGAGGCTTTTCCTGACTCATGCAGCTGCAGGGATTGAGGAGCTCAAGGATGGCTCCTCAGTACACTGACTGTTGACTCCAACAAATGACACATCCAAGATCTCCAGGCCGAATGGCGGATTGTTCACTCACAGACAGTTGTAGGCAGCACAACAGGATCCCGATCCACAGAAGAGTGTCTCTTTTCCCAGGATGTCCATAAATATACTGGAAGCAGGCCACACCCCTAGGGAAACTCCCTTTCAATGGATTGGCTGCTCAAAACATATACATCCAATCTCATCATGGGAACAACCACACAGAATTGTGGTCCAGCCAAGTTGACACAAGCTCCAACTATCACAGTCCACCCCTTGTCAACTTGGCAGTTGTACACATCTTCTTAACCATATAAAATCTCTAAATAAGGACAGTTATAAAGTCATATTTGTGCCTAACATGATACACTAACACACATACAACCAAAACGCATTAACTTTATTTACATTTCATAGTTTATAACAGAAGGAAACAAAAATATTTGATGCACATATACAATGAAGAAATATAACAATCACAGTCCTCGTTTCTGCAGCTG
>NW_006922352.1:289550-292099 GCF_000298275.1 Orycteropus afer afer
CCTGCAGAGCATAGGGTAGCAGGGACAGGAAGCAAAAAGTTTTTGAGTGGGTCACAAGGGGTAATAGTGAGTGGCACCATTCCCATTTCCACCCCTTGGTTCCTGGACCCATGAATCCTGGCTATTGGAGAAACAGAACCATATATTGGACACTGGTTTAGAGCATATACAGCCTCCTGGAGAACACTGCCCCAACCCTTCATGGTATTGCCACCTAGCTGGCATGTAATTGTGTTTTCAGTAGGCCATTCTATCATTCTATCAAGCCAGCTGCTCCAGGATGATGGGCAACATGATAAGACCAGTGAATTCCATTAGTATAGGCCCATTGCCACACTTCATTTGCTGTGATGTGAGCCCCTTGATCCAAAGCAATGCAGTGTGGGATACCATGACAGTGGATAAGGCATTCTGTAAGTCCACGGATGGTAGTTTTGGCAGAAGCATTGCATGCAGGGAAGGCAAATCCATATCCAGAATAAGTATCTATTCCAGTAAGAACAAAACGCTGTCCTTTCCATGATGGAAGTGGTCTAATGTAATCAACCTGCCACCACTTTGCTGGCTGATCACCCCAAGGAATGGTTCCATATCGCGGACTCAGGGTTGGTCTCTGCTGCTGGCAGATCGGGCGCTCAGAAGTGGCAGTAGCCAAATCAGCCTTGGTAAGCGGGAGTCCATGTTGCTGAGCCCATGCATAACCTCCATCAATAACTTGACCTCCATATGCCCCCACTCTGACTGGTGGGCCCCAATGACGCTTTGGGTCTCCTGGAATTAGTGTCAGTTCAGAGCCAGTGTCCAGTAATCCCCGAAAAGTCTGATTATTTCCTTTTCCCCATGAACAGTCACTCTCGTCAAAGGCCTCACATCCCTTTGGAGAAGGCTGGGAGAAAGATTGACATTATAAATGTTTGACAATGTAGTGGGGGTCCTTCCTCAAAGGGACCTGGCCTCCCCTTCATTCAAGGGGTTGTGGGTCTGTAAACTGACTCAAGTCTGGGAATTGATTGAGAAGTCGTTGACTCTGTATTCTGGTGATTCAATCTAGGTTGCTGTTCACATGACCTGGAATTCTGTCTATACAGATCAAGTAAATACTTAGTAGGCTCGCCATGTATTTCACTACGAGGAACACCATGAGCAAGTAGCCATAATTCCACACGTGTCAGACTATTCTGATTACTGTTTTGACTCTGCTGTCCATTATGGTAACCACGCCCACCTTGCCTTTGTCAATTAACTGCTGCCACTTGGCCCCTACTATCATGGAGTCCAATCAGCCCCATCATAGTTAAGTGTCTTAGTTCAATTAGGGCCATTCCCTCTGTCAACTCTGGCTTACATAAAATAGCAATCACAGCAGTCTTCATGAAGATGCTGGGTCTCCCTTCATGAATTTATTCCTCATGGTACTGGTGAATGATGTGTCTTCTGGACTCTCCATTTCTGGCTCTAGGGGTCTAATATGATAAAACCATTCTAACAGGCCAATTGCCCTAAGCCTCTGGATACCTTCTTCTACATTATACCAAGGCAGGTCTGGTACTTCAGCCTGACTTAAGGTAGGCCACCGCATAATCCATGCTTCAGTAAGCCAACCAAATAAACTATTAGATCCTTTCCTAACCTCTCATTGAATGAAGAATCCATACTTAGTGGGCCCAAATCAATAAACTCAGACTGATCCAATCTTAACATTCCTTGCACCATTAGCCCACACCCTCAGTAGCCATTCCCATACATGTTCTCTTGGTTTCTGTCTGTACATGTTAGCAAAATCAAGCAGGTCTTTTCGGGTGCAGCATACCACCTCCTCAGTCACACTTTCTATTTCACCTTTTGGGGCTCGCTTGGACTTAACTTTAGTTATAGGTCTAGCAGCAACAGTGGGTGGTTGGGGCAGTTCCTGAGAACATTCAGCAATGTCTTCCATGGCCTCTGCCTCAGGCAATGACCCAGCAGGAACATTTGTGTTAATCCCATCAAACTGAGGTGGAGGGATGATGGTTTTACAGTAACCCCTTCAGATGGGAGTGATTCAACAGAATTTACAGGCTCCACATCCTGATCTTCCTGGATATCTGCCCATATGTCCCCATCCCAGGTCTCAGGATCCCATTTTTTCCCAATCAATGCCCTCACTTTAACTTCAGACACCATTCTGGGTTGGTAATTTAGTTGGCGTTGTAATTCAGCCACCCTTACAATAAGACTCTGGGTTTGGTTTTCGGCAATATCAGCTCTGTTACTAGAAGATATAAGGCTTTCTTTCAGAGCACAACTGGAAACATTGAGGTCTTTTATGCAGCGCTTAAGCTGTGACTCAGCAGCCCTGAGCTCATCTCGCTCTTTCACCAGCGTTTAGTGTAAGTAGGACCAACCAACCAGCTTCCTTATACTCCTCATGCTGACAAAATTGCAGAAAAGGATCAAATATGCGATCACCCAGAGCCTCACTTCTCACAAGTACTTGATCTATTGGTGGTGCTATTGCACGTATTAATGTTGCCACCTCACACCACGGATTAGCAGGGCCCTCTTTACTA
>NW_006922352.1:292519-295052 GCF_000298275.1 Orycteropus afer afer
CTCTTTTCCCAGGATGTCCATAAATATACTAGAAGCAGGCCACACCCCTAGGGAAACTCCCTTTCAACAGATTGGCTGCTCAAAACATACACATCTGATCCCATCATTGGAACAACCCACATCACAATTGCTTAAACCACACAGAATTGTGGTCCAGCCAAGTTAACACACAGCTCCAACTATCACAGTACACATTTCACCATATGTATATGTGTATCTATCTGCATTTGCAGTGTGTATATGTGTACACGTGTGTATATGCACGTGTCTCTGTATACATGGTTCTGTATGTATATGTGCATGTGTGTATATGTGTGTCTGTGATATATGTGTGTTTCTGTACATATGTATGTGTGCATCTGTGTGTACATGTTTCTGTATGCATGGTTGCCTGTGTACACGTTTGTGTATTTGTGTATCTGTGTATACATGTTTCTATCAGTATATGTGTGCATGTTTGTGTACATATGCCTGTGCACATGTGTGTATCTCTGCATGTGTATATGTGTATGTATATGTATGTGTCAGTACACACATGTCTGTGTGTATGTACATGTGTGTTTGTTTGAGTGCTGTGATAGGCTGTTGTCTGTATGTCTCTGAAGGTATGTTTTTGTGTCCATGGGAGCCCACCTACCCAGGTGTGCCAGTGCGGGCCTGTGGCAGGGTCCATGCAGTCTATGTTTGCTGTGTCTGCTCTGAGTGTGGCTGCCATGTAACCATCTCTGAAAACATCAGCAGGTGGGTGTCCTTGTGGGTGTGGAGAATGTGCGTATCTGCAAGGGGGCATGCGTGTGCACCCACAGCTGCGTATAGTGTGTCCCCACAAGGGAACATGCTTCTGTGCATACACACCAACACTTGCATAGTGTGTGTCCACAAGGGCATGTGCATGCGTGCGTGCACATCCAGCTGCATACAGTGTGTGTCCACAAGGGCACATGTGTGTGCACCCACACCTGCGTACAGTGTGTGTCCACAAGGGCACATGCATGTGTGCACCCACGCCTGCGTACAGTGTGTTCACAAGGGCACGTACGTGTGTGTGCACCCACACCTGCGTACAGTGTGTTCACAAGGGCACGTGTGTGTGCGTACAGTCTCTGTGATGTCCTCCCTCTCCCAGGGCTGCTGTCCCAGAGCCTGGAGTTCAACTCTCCCGCAGACAACTACACCGTGTGTGAAGGCGACAATGCCACCCTCAGGTACCTCTAGCCGGGGGGACTCCGGTTCTGCCCCTTCAGCTTCTAGATCCTCACTTTCTGCCTCTATGAAAGAGATTTGGGGGGAAACCCTGACCTTCTGGGACAGCCTGGCACAAGGAGCTGGGGCGTGGCCTGACACTTCCCCAGGAGACAGGTGGTCCAGGTGACTCTGACTCCAACTCCACCCCTGGGCCTGGGCCCCCATCTGTCGTGAGAGCGGAGCAAGAGCCCAACTCCACCCCCAGGCCTCAGCCCGGCCTGTCAGGAGCGCGGAGCTACAGCTAAGCTCCACCTCCGGGCCTCAGCCACTCCCCCGCATCTGTCATGAGATTGGAGCTACAGCCCAGCTCTACCCCTGGGCCTGGGCCCCGCCTGTAAGGGGGCGGTGCTTAAGCCCAGCCCCACCCCCGGGCCTCAGCCACAGCCATCAGGGAGTGGAGCTACAGCCGCTTCATACACACACGGGGCCAAAGGACTAGCTAGACACACGGCGGCTGCGCAGTACATGATGATCAGAATGGTGATGTCCCCCAGCCTCTCCCCGCCACTCAGGGGCTCCATCCCCCTCTCTCTGGCTCTCTGGCTGACAGACATTTAATAACTGTCAGCTATCACTCCCTTGTAGTACTTGGACCACTCTGTCAGCCTCTCTTTATCCACCTGTCAAATGGACACAGGACTGTCCGCTTCGTAGGGCTGCAGGGGGGACTTCCGATGTGGTGGGCTCGCTGCGCCCCCGGCCCACCCCAGCCTGGGGAACCTGGAGGGCCAGGTTCCGAGCGGTGGGGGAGAAGAACCTTCCTCTCCCCGCCCCCCACCCCGCAGCTGCTTCATCGATGAGCATGTGACGCGCGTGGCCTGGCTGAACCGCTCCAACATCCTGTATGCGGGCAACGACCGCTGGACCAGTGACCCGCGGGTGCGGCTGCTCATTAACACGCCCGAGGAGTTCTCCATCCTCATCACGCAGGTGGGGCTCGGCGACGAGGGCCTGTACACCTGCTCCTTCCAGACCCGCCACCAGCCGTACACCACTCAGGTCTACCTCATCGTGCACGGTGAGCAGGAGCGCGGCCAGGGCCTGGGGGGGGCGGCGGGGCCGGAGGGAGGCGGAGCCGGGGAGGGGGCGGAGCCGGAGGGAAGGCAGGGGAGGAGGGAAGGCGGGGCCAGAGGGGAGGGGGTGGAGGGGAAGCAGAGCCAGAGGAGGCAGAGAGGAGATGGAGCTGGAGGAAGGGCGGGGCCGGAGGGGAGGGGCGGAGGGGAGGCGGGGCCGGAGAGGAGGCGGGGCCGGAGGGGACGGAGAGGAGCAGGAGCCGGAGGGAAGGCGT
>NW_006922352.1:295152-298490 GCF_000298275.1 Orycteropus afer afer
GAGGGGGCAAAGAGGAAGCGAGGCCAGGGGAGGCAGAGCCAGAGGGGGCGGAGAGAAGACGGAGCCGGAGGGGAGGCGGGGCCAGGGGGGAGGCGGGGCCGGAGGGGGCAAAGAGGAGGCGAGGCCAGGGGAGGCAGAGCCAGAGGGGGCGGAGAGGAGACGGAGCCGGAGGGAAGGCGGGGCCGGAGGGGAGAAGGGGGCAGAGGGGAGGAGGGGGAGGAGGGGAGACGGAGCCAGAGGGGAGGTGGAGAGGAGGCCAGGTCGGGGGAGGTGGAGCCGGAGGGGGCAAGGCCTGAGGGGGTGGAGGGAAGGCGGAGCTGGAGGGGCAGAGAGGAGGCGAGGCCATGGGAGGTGGAGCCAGAGGGGTGGGGCCGGAAGGAGTGGAGAGTAGGAGTGGGCGGAGGGGAGGCGGAGCCAGAGGGGAGGAGCGGAGGGGAGGCAGAGCCAGAGGGCTCAGGCCCTGAGGGGGCGGAGCCGGCGGGACTCTTAAGGAAATCTAGCAGCGTATCAATCAGCCGCAACCCTGGAGGAGGGCCCGGGGCCTGGCCTCCTACACCTTAGGGAGGAGGGGCTGAGGCCTGGAGTCCTGGATCTGAAGGAGAAGAGTCTGGGGCCTGCATCCTGGTCTGAAGGAGGGGGGGGGGCGGAGGTCAGGACTTTTGGTCTGAGGAAGGAGGGGCTGGGGGACCAGAACCCCTGGGTCTGAGGGAGGAGGGTGTCTGGCCCCTCATGCCTCGCCTTCCCACCCTCGCAGTCCCTGCCCGCATTGTGAACATCTCGTCGCCTGTGACTGTGAATGAGGGGGGCAATGTGAACCTGCTTTGTCTGGCCGTGGGGCGGCCGGAGCCCACAGTCACTTGGAGACAGCTCCGAGGTGAGGACCCCATCCTGCCTGAAAGCCCCTCCCCTCAGTTCACTGTCTCAGTCCCCCGATTCTGCACACCCCCAAGCTGCGTTCCCAGCCACCCTCCTCGTCTCCCTCATTCTGATCCCCTACCTTGATTCGCTCCTGCCCTGCTCCCCTTAGGCCCCAGATTCTCAGAGCCTCCATTACTGGGTTCCCAGGCCTGGGACCTCCTTCACAGTCACCTGCTAGACCCCCACTTGCCTCATTCCCCCGACCCCAGTACCTCTGATGTCTCCCCACACGCTCACAGAATTCTCATCAACTCAAATGCCTGTTCTTGAACCTCTAAAACGGATTGAGTGCCGGCACCAATGGGCTCAAACCGAGCTAGGATTGTGCGGCCGGCCCAGGTCTGGGCAGTATATCTCATTCTGGTCTACATGGGGTTGCTGGGAGTCCAGACCGACTTGACGGCACCTAACAACAAGCTGGCTTAACCCAGTGGACCTTCTGGTCCACGTCCCAGTGTGCTGTCTGCTGAGAGAACCCAGTGGTCCTCAGTGTGCGGTCCCTGCACCTGCAGTAGCAGCCGGGAACCTATTAGAAATACCCATTCCTGGGCCCCACCCAGACCCACAAAGTCACCACTAAGTCAGAAGCCTGCCCCGCCTCACTGCACTGTTCTCACAAGCCCTCCGGGTGACAGAACCACAGCTCTTGGCTGTCCCCATAGTGCCATCGGGCAGCAGGTGACATCCAGATCCCTAGACATCACCTAGCAGCCTCTTCTGCCTGGATATCCCCACCACCAGATCCCAGATCCCTGGATGCCCGCTCGCTGAGTCTTTGGACATTCATGGTTGCCAACCACTAGATCCTGTTCCATGAATCCCCTGGGACCAGACCTCAGGTCCCTGGATCCTCCCCTACCGGGTCATCTGATGCCACGACCCAGGTCTTGAGACCCTGGAATCCTGGATACCCTAAGTCCCAGATCCCAGTCTAGGTCGTAAGGGCTTCTGAGCCCAGTGATAAGATCCCAGATAGCAGGATCCATGATCACAACACCAGATCCTGATCTGCTGCACCCCCAGAGCTAGGAAACAGAACTCCGGGCCCTCTCTCCACTAGATCTGTACTTCCCAGATCCTTCTGACAACAAAAATCCAAGAGTTTAATATCCCAGATCTCGGATTCCTCTGAATGACCCAATTCGGGGACCCTCTCCCCCAAATTCCAGTTACAAACCCCAGGTCCCCACTCCCTCCTTCATCCTCAGCAGGAGATCCCGGGCCCCTTAATAAGCCTCTCCCCTAGCTCCCACGGACCGACCGGGCACTCCAGGCCCCGGGGTGCCCGCCCCGCTGATGTGTGTCCGTGTTGTACCCGTGTTGTCCCGTGTTAAGTGTCTGTGTCCGGCCCCGCTCCCTCCCTCACCTCCCCCCCACAGATGGCTTCACCTCGGAGGGCGAGATCCTGGAAATTTCCGACATCCAGCGCGGCCAGGCCGGCGAATACGAGTGCGTGACTCACAATGGGGTGAACTCCGCGCCGGACAGCCGCCGCGTGCTGGTCACGGTCAACTGTGAGTTGTCAGAGCCTGGTCCCTGGGGAGGCGGGCCCCTGGGGAGGCGGGCCCCTGGGTCTGAGGGCGGAGGGGGCCGTTCTCGTGGCTGGGAGAAATCAGTCACCCTCGCCCCTCGCCAGACCCTCCGACCATCACGGACGTGACCAGCGCACGCACGGCCCTGGGCCGCGCCGCCCTCCTCCGCTGCGAGGCCATGGCAGTGCCCCCCGCGGACTTCCAGTGGTACAAGGATGACAGACTGTGAGCACAGCCCCAGGGGGCGATGGGGACGAGGAGGAGGAGGAGGAGGAGGAGAAGGAGGGTCCTTGGGCCCTTCGACAGGGTTCGATGGGGGGCGCTGGGGGGAAGGGCCCAGGGGGAGGTCCAGCGTCTAGTGATGCGGTCTGCTGAGCCCCAGGACTGACTGTGGGGACCAGTCAGAAATTCGGGTCATGGGGAACCAACTGCAGAAGCCCGAGCCCCCCGGGGCAGGGAGAGGAGAGAGCTGGGTTCCATGCTGAGACTCGGGGTGGGGGGAGATTTAGTGCACTAGTGAGATGGGGTCTGGCAGAATTTGGGAGCCCCTAGGGACGGAGGGCACACACTGACAGGCTCGTGCCGCTGAAGGGCACGGGTTCCTGGAGAGATCCCAGGGAGAATGGTCTGGGACCATTAAAGAGCTAATCCCCAAGTTCTGGGGGTCACTGGAGTAGGAAGCAGAATGGTGGTGACCAGAGTCTAGAGGAGGATGGGCCCCTCAAGGCTGGAGCCCAGAGTTCCGGGGAATCGGAGGGCCCAGGGGGCTAGAGACCAGGGTTCCCAGGGATTGGGGGTGGCCCCGGGCTGAAGAAGGCTCCCAGGATTGGGGGATCTCTGAGGTTGGGAACCATATTCTCCCGGGACGGGCCCCTGGGGCTGGAGACA
>NW_006922352.1:299472-301085 GCF_000298275.1 Orycteropus afer afer
TGACTCAGCTAGGGCTTGATCCGTGGATAGGTATTTATTGAGCGCCCTCTAAAGGCCGGGTGTTGAGCTCTGAGGACTAAGCCAAGCACAGAGAGACGAGGTTGGGAAACTCGGAGTTCCGTTCTCTTAGGAGCAGAAAAGTACTGCTCAGGAGACACATACATAAAATAACAAGCAAACACATGCTCATTCCAAACCTTTGCGTAGAGTCAGTTCTGACAGGTGGTGGACCCCACGTGACAGTGGTGCTATTCCATAGCGTTTTCTTGGCTGGCATCGTTATGAAAGCAAATTGCCAGACCTTCCTTCAGCACATGGCTGGGAAGGTTCAAACTGTCGACCTATAGGTTAGTCAAACCCACTGCCATCAAGTCGATTCCGACTCATAGAGACCTCCCCCCAATGGGTTTCTGAGGCGGGAAATCTTTACAGAAGTAGATTGACCCGTCTTCCTTTTGTGGAACAGCTGGTGGGTTGGAACCACCAACCTTCTGCTTAGCAGTCAAATGCCTTAGGCACTGTACCACCACACAGGGTCCTTTTATAAGCAAATACATACGTGAACAAGATAAGGATTGATGAGGACTACGAAGAAAATAAACCATTGAGAGGATCAGGGATGGCAACATTGGATAAGTCAGTCAGAGAGGGCTTCCTGCAGGAGGCAGCATATGAACTGAGACCTGAAGGGGGAGAAGCCAGGCCTGCTGGGTCAGACCTGGGGGAGGAGCCCTACAGACGGTGGGAGGGCTGGCTGTGCAAAGACGCAGCAGGGAAGAGCAGAGTGGTGGGACATAAGGTTAAAGAGGGACACAGAGGCCAAGTCCCGTAAGCCATGGTGAGACCAGTAAAGCCAGTAGCCCGACTCAGGGCGGCCCCTGTAGGATGAGCAGGCGGCACTGCACGCCGTTGGGTCTCCGTGGCTGGGAGCTTCCAACAGTACATCCCCGGGCTTTTCTTGTGAGACGCCTTTGGGTGGATTTGAACTGCCAACCTTTTTATTGGTTGTTGTTTTTATGTCCTGTCGAGTCGGACCCGACTCATAGCGAGCCCTCCTTGGGTTTCCAAGGCGGTAACACTACGGAAGGAAGTAGATTGCCCAACCTGCCTTCCGAGGCGTGGCTGGTGGGTTTGAACCGCCAGCCTTCTGGTTAGCAGTCAAGTGCCTTAGGCACTATGCTACCAGTATCAGTAGCCAAGCATTTAACCGTTTGTGCCACCTGGGAATGCCTTAGTCCATGGTGAGGAACATGGATTTTATTTCACTTCAGAGTGAGGCCACCGGGGCCTCTGAAGCAAGGGACTGGCGTCTGGGTGACAGCTAAAGAAAGCACAAAAGCCAGCCAGGCCTCGTGTCAGTCCCGAGACACGGCGGCCGCATGGATTGCGGAGTGGAACCCTGCTGCACGGGGTCCTCGCGGCCGTAATCTCTGACGGGAGCAGAGCGTTTCTGCAGGGCCGTGGGGTAGGCTCGCACTGCCCACCATTATGTTACCAGCTCGTGACAAAATCTTTGCCCCGCCCAGGGACCACTGGTTGGCTGCTGTTTGAGGGATGGCCTGTAGGGGGCAACATGGAGGCAGGCGAGGCGGCTAGGGAGAAAGCTTCTATGT
>NW_006922352.1:302115-312241 GCF_000298275.1 Orycteropus afer afer
GGGCACCTCTGGGCAGTCAACTTTTCAGCGAGAAGCCGAACACATCGCCCACTTGCACTGCCCAGGGACTCTGTCCCCTAGAGAGCGAGGCACAAAAGAGACCCTCGGAGACTATTGCAGAGACGGGAGGCCTGGGCGAGACACGCATGGGGTCTGCCTGCTCCAGGCCCCCTGCTGTGACCCTCTCTCTTCCCTCAGGCCCAGGATCCCTGGAAAACTCAGCCCCGAGGCCTCCAGGGCCCCTGACCCTCCTCTCTGCCCTGAGCTGGCTGTGGTGGAGGATGTAGGAGGGAGCCCGTGCAGCTGGTCTCCCCGTGCCGGGGGCCTCAGGCCGAGAGGAAGACAGGAGCAAGCGCTGTGGGTCTCCAGGGGGTGGAAGAGCTCTCGGCCACCAGGGAAGACGAGAGGAAGAGGAGGAGGAGGAGGAGGAGAGGTCTTTAGAGAACCCATCACTGTGAGGGATAACACAAAATTATGCATCTTTCTACAGCCATTCTCGCCACCCGTTCACGTTTCCGATTGTGACCCACCCCCGGCCACCCCACACCCCTCTCTTAGCTCAGGCTGTCAACTGGATCGCTCGCGTGCACGTGTGTGTGTGCGTGTGCGTGTGCATGCATGTGCGTGTGCATGTGTGTGTCTGTGTGTGTCTGTGTGGTAGGGAAGGGGCTCACCAGGCCTCCCTCCCCGACACCTCTATGGCCACTGTCCCATCCTGCTGCCTCTCACCTCTGCTGGAGGTAGGTATGGGGGCTCTATGGTGGTCACTGTGGAGAGGGTTGTCCAGGCTCCCTGCCTTCCCGGTATATGCACGCACACCGACCCCCGCTTCCCGCCTGTTGAAAGGGTGGTCCCTGGGCAGGTTGGTGGGGGGGAGGGGTGCCACACTCACCTGTCAAGCCTGTGTGAAAGGCGGGAGGTCCTCGTACTGACACCCTCATATTGGCTGCCTCTACGCGGGAAGACCCATAGCAAGCTTAGTGGCCTGAGACCCTCCCACGTGTCCCGCACCCCACCCCGGACTTTCTGGCCCCCTCCTGGGCCAATCGGTGCTTCCATCTGACTGTCAGGCTCGTGGCTGTAGTCACCTGCCTGTCTCAGTGCTTTGCCCTACCGCCACCACACTCCCCTCGGCCACCCGCAGTGCCAGCCAGCTGCCCTCAGAACCCTTGTGGCTTGCTGGTCTCCAAGTTCCTGGCCTTCCTGCTGACAGTACCGTGCAAAGGCTGTCCTGCCCGACTTCGCACACACTCAGACACACACACACACACCAGCGACTGTGACCAGCAATAGCCCCCTGGCCCCAGCTGTCCCAAAGCTGGTGACCAGCCGTAGTTTCCCCCAAGGGTGGGCGATTCTTGTCCCATCAAGTGGCTCTGCGAGGCTGCAGCCCCATCTCTGATTGTAGGAATACGCCTCCCTGGTGCACACCAGAGTGGGGGACAGAGAGGCAGCACCCGGACACCCAGAGCCCAGACAAAGATGCCACACCACCAGCCCTGACTCCTGGGAGACCCTTGATACGCACCCCCCCAAACCACACCCCCCCCCCCAGAGCTTGGTGGGGAAGAGGGCGGCGTAGGGGCAGGAATACAAGGGGCAGTGACTGTACCTCAGACAGGGGCGTGGGCCCCATCCCACATTGTCTTCCATTCCCAGGGTCCGGGGATGGGGAGGGGAGGGGGCGGAACCTGAGGGAGGGGGCGGGGGGCCCTGGGGGCCGTGTGTTCCGATTCATGGGGAGTGTTGAGACCACCCACCAATAAACGCCTTTTTCCAAGTCTCTGCCTGCAGGTGTCGGTGTCTTTAAGGGTTTGGGTGAGGCGCAGGAAGAGGGGGTACACTGGGTGGTACCTCCCCCGGCATCATTCCTTCCCTCTTCTTTCCCTCTGGTGGGTTTGCAATTGACCCCAGTTCCTGAGGCGAGCCCCTGACAGGCTTAACCCCCTCAGCACAGTCCAGTGTGACTGCTGCGCCGGAGATGGGCACACGACCCAGCCAGGCTAGTCATGGGAGAGAGTGAATCCCGGAGCACTTGTTCACTGCTTAACATACTCAGCTTGTGAGGTCCGGATCGGGGAGAAGAGTGCTTGAGGAGACAACGGGTGGTCCCTGAGTATTACAGACCATGGAATGCAGAGTGGAGGGTCCACAGAAACTTGAGTCCATGATGACATCATTTCAGCAGCTAGATCAAAACTCACCTGATGCCTATCTTTTCTTACATACGCTAAATGAGTCCCTTTCATATTTAAGCCTAGGAGCTCTGGTGGTGCAGTGCCTAAGGCATTTGACTGCTAAGCAGAAGGTCGGTGGTTCAAACCCACCAGCTGCTCTGCAGAAAGAAGATGGGGTGATCTACTTCCATAAACATTTACAGCCTTGGAAACCCAATGGGGTTGCAATGAGTCCGAACTGACTCAATGGCAGTGGGTTTGGTAGATACAGGTACAGCTAGATAGATTCCAGCGTAGGAGCCGTGGTGGTGCACACACAGTTAAGCTCTTGGATGCTAACTGAAAGGTTGGCGGTTTGAACACACCCAGCGGCTCCAAGGGGGAAAGAGCTAGCTGGCCACCTGCTCCTGCAAAGTTACAGCCAAGAAACCTTACAGAGCAGTTCCACTGTCACATGTTGCGGGCAGTGGATTCCTTGGTCTGGCTCTTCCAGCCACGGTCCTTGTGCCTTCCACCAGATGACTGGTGGGAGGGGGCTATGCAAATGTGAGGTGCTTGTGGCCCACCGAGGGGACTGGAGAGATTGCTAATAATGTAAATGAGATGCATGATATGAGGGTAGAGCCATGCAAATAAGGTATGGAGCCCTAATGTGGGGACTGGTCAGTTTTGCCATCTCAGATGAGCCATCCCCGAGGTGGAAAGGGGGGATCCCACATCATCAAGAGAGAAGAGCCGGGAGTGGAGTGCATCCTCGGACCCAAGGTCCCTGCGCTGAGATGGTAGCAGCAGAACCGAGACACGAGCATAAAACAGAACGATGGGTTTGCCGGTCCACGCAGCAAGAAAGCTGAATGCATGTGGGCAGGAGGCTTGTTGGTGGAGTGGGGTGGGGTGTACCTATCAGCAGAGCTATAACAATCACACAAACAGGGCAGAGGTCAGGCCCAGAGACTACGGGTCAAAGAGAGGGATCCCTGTGGACATGGCTGACGGGGGGCTGTCCTGGTCGAAGAATTGTATCCTGCATGTTCCTGAACCTGAATTGTCACCTATTCCTTCTATAATAAACACCATAGTCGTGAGTATGGTCTGCGAGTTCTGTGTGACCACTGCAACGAATTATCAGACCCAGGAGAGAAGCAGAGAGTGTTGTGGGAGGGACGGTTGGTGTCAGAAATGGTGAAAAGGTTGGAAGGCAACAGCATGTATGACTCCACCTCGTGGGAATCAGCCTGGGATGTCCCTCTCCATCCTCTCTCCCCCTTGTGATGGGAGAGGCCCTCCAGTGAAGCCGCCCCCTTGCCCTCTTTGCACATGGGGTGGCTATGCATCAGAATCAACTCAATGGAACCTAACCATAAAATATCTAAACCAACTTGTGTTGGATTATCTGTCCATGAAACCAAAATGAAAGTCATTGCTATTGGTCGGCCCTGACTCATAGCGACCCCTCCTTGGGTTCCCGAGGCAGTATCACTACGGAAGCAGATTGCCCAATTTTCCTTCCAAGGAGTGGCTGGTGGGTTTGAACAGCCAGCCTTCTGGTTAGCAGGCAAATCCCTTAGGCACTACACTACCAGAGCTCCCTATCTGTCCCTAGAGATTAAAACAACAACAACAACAAAAAAAAAAAAAACTAACTGATATGGAAGAAAAGACATAAAGGTTTCAAGAGTACCTGATCCCTTTTCCAAAACGATGCAGGGGCCCTCATCTACCCCAAACTTTAACCAGAATTCCACACATCCTTTCCTCCCTAGAGGCAGACACCACTTGTTTATATTTTATTTGATTCCCCTTAACTGGCCAATTGATTGATCTCCCATGGTACAGACTGAGAAAGGTGGTTTTCCAGCCTCTCTTGCAGCTATGGGTCCAGTCCAGGCCAGTGAAAGATAAAGGGAAGTTTGCCAGTCAACTCCCAGGAGAGTGTTTCCCCTGAGACATGGGGGCAGGGAGAGAGGAGATGAAGAGAGACACAGAAGGAGAGAGTCAGAGAGAGAGACATGCAGAGAGGAACAAAGAGATGAGTGAGAAAGAAAAAGGAGGAGGAAGACACAGAGAGTTGGAGAGATGATGATAAAGGAAGCCAGAGAGAGAGAAAGAGAAAGCCCGGGGCAGGCAGAGAGATGTGGAGAGGGCCACGGAGTGGGCAGCAAGAAGGACAGAGTCAAGAAGAGAGCCCGAGATGCAGAAAGGAAGTCAGGGAGAGATGGAGCGAGAGATAAAGACACAGGAAGAGACACACACAGACGAGGAAGAGAGAGTAAAAGGTGGAAAGAGCCTGCTCACTCCCTTGTATCTCATGACACAATGGAATGCAGATGTGACGTTTGGAGCTACAGCAGCCGTCACGATGCAGCAAGCCTGGAGACAGCGTGCCAAGCCACTGAGGACTCCAGACCAGAAGGAGGCCATACAACGGACTGCTTTCATATGGCCTTCCTCACCATGGCCTTGGAACTCCCACCAAGTCAGTGGGTGAGTCTATGCAAATAAGGTGCTTGTGGCCCACCAGAGGGACTGAACAGCTTGTTGACTGTGCAAATATGGTGCACGGAACCCTGGTGGGGGTGTCACTGTTAGGTGCTGTCCAGTCGGTTCCGGCTCATAGTGACTGAATGAGATGCTGCCTGGTCCTGCACCGTCCTCACAGTTGCTGCAGGCTTGAGCCCATCGTTGCAACCACGACGTCATCCATCTCACTGAGGGTCTTCCTGTTGTTCACAGACCTTCTACTTCACCAAGCCCCATGTCCTTCTCCAGGGACTGGTTCCTCCTGAAATCACACAATCCTTGATTCCAGGAAGCATTCAGTCTGTCCTTCTTCCCAGACAGATTTGTTCACCCTTCTGGAAGTCAATGGGATATTTACTATTCTTCATTAGCACCACAATTCAAAGGCATCAACTCTTCAGACTTCCTTATTCATTGTCCAGCTTTCACATGTATATGAGGTAACTGAAAACACAGCTTGGGCCAGGTGCACTTTAGTGTTCAAAGGGACATCTTTGCTTTTCAACACTTTAAAGAGGTCTTTGGCAGCAGATTTGCTCAATGCAATAGTCACCGATTTTTTTATTTTTATTGTGATTCGGGTGAAAGTTTACAGAACAAATTCACTTTCCATACAGCCGCTCACATACACTTTGTCTCATGACATTGACTGCAGTTTCCCACAATGCAACAGCTCCCCTCCTACTTCCTCCCCATAGTTACCTGTTTCCTGGGTCCTTCCCTCCCATGCACTCCTGCCCCCCGAGCTGTCTCCTTGTGCATACAAAGCCCTTCTATTCTCCCACAATTGACCTCTCCAAGGAGTGTGTCTACCTAATGAGCTGTAAATGTTCAGCTCATATGCCTGTATTTTGTTTGGCTGGAAGCCACAGGAGCGGGTTCAATTCCAGACCTTAAGGGCAGCTGGGGGCCAGAGTCTTGGTGGTTCCACCAGGCTCTATCCGACCAGCAAACCTGGTCCTTTCTTTCCTTTTTTTTTTTTAAATGATTTTGAGTTTTGTTCCACATTGTTCTCCCTCTCTATCCAGGGTCTCCCACATAGATCCCCCTCTGAGTGGTTGACAGTGGTAGCCGGGCACCATCTAGTTCTTCTGGTCTCAGTCATATAGGCTGAGGATCACATGGTGTACCAGTCCCTTGGACTAATTGTTTCCATGCGTCTTTGGTTTTCTTTATTCTTCTTTGCTCTGGATGAGAAGAGGTCCATCATTGCATCTAGCTGGCCACTTGTAACCTTTTAAGATCCCAGTCACTACTTGCCAAAGTAGGGTGTGGAACAATGTTTTGTGTAGTATGTTATGCCAATTGAGCTTGATGTCCCCTGTGACTATGGTCCCGAGCCCACAGGTCCAACTGCTCGCTCCCTCTGGGTGGCCGGCTGTGGCCACGAAGTAACAGTGATTGGTTTCCCGACTGCTGCTTCCATGGGTGTTGATTGTGGATCCAAGTGAAACAAAATCCTTGACAAGTTCCATCTTCTCTCCATTTACCGTGATGTTGCTCATGGGGCCAGCTGTGAGGATTTTTGTTTCCTTTCTGTTGAGCTGTAATCCACACTGAAGGGTGCATGAAGGTAAAACCATGCAAATAAGATGTATGGAAACTTCGTAAGGGGATTGGTCCATTTTGCTATCCTGCTAAGCTTGAAATGAGCTATCCCAAAGGCAGAAAGGGGGGGCCTCACTACCAGCAAGAAAGAAAAACTCGGAGTGCGGTGTGTCCCTCAGACCCAGGACAGGGAGCTGCAGCACCACAGATGGGCCAAGATGAGCAGCAGCATCGGACAGCGGTGGCAGCAGAGACAGCAGGACCAGACACTGGCAGGGACAGCGGGGCGAGCTCACGGGCCCACAGAGCGGGAAAGCGAAGCGCCTCTGCACAGAAGACCGGCCAGCACGGTGTGCTGCCTCCGGGCTCTTGATGGTGCCAGGCTTTCCCAAGGAGCTAAAGAGATGAGTGAGTGCCTTTCAGCTGAGGACTGCAGGTGGAGTGGGGTGCCCCAGGGCACTTACTTGCAGGTTAAAAATCTTTGTAACCCTTGCCTAGGAGGACAGAGGCCAGGCCAGCCCCCCAGAGGCCCAAGGGAACAAGAAACTAGGGCCTAGGGTCTTTCTGATCCTGAACTATAACCTGTTACTTCCCGCTGGAGTCATTTCTTTTAGAAGGATCAGCACAAGTCTGGTTCCTATGAGGCAGAGGTTAAAGCTGTCCCCAGTGTCCAGCTTTTGCAAGGTGTCGTGTCACCCCATCATCTCCGACATCAAATCCTTCTCTCCTCAGTACTCCGCCTCCTGCCTTAGGGTTCAGTATTTGGCTGTAACATCTCACAGAACTCACAGACTTCCAAGAAAACGGGTCACGTGGTGGTGGAATGGAGGCTGAGAGGCTGGCGGGCTGGCGAGTCCCAGGTCTGTGGGTTGGCCTGGAGGATTCCCCCAACTCACGTGGTTGCAGGGGCTGGTGAACCCCAATGTGCAGGTCAGATGACGGCTGCTGTTTCAAGTCCGGGCGGGGGTGAGATGATGAGCAACCAAATACAGGACCAGAGCAAGAGAGTGGATTTTTCAGAACATTTCTATCTGCACCCTCAAGGAAGCTAACGGTAGTGCCTTCAGTCACACCCTCCAGCAAGGCGAGACTCAAGATACAGCCCACCCGAAACAGGCACACCAAAAAAACCAAACTCCCCGCCACAGAGTCGATTCCACTCACAGCCACCCTCCTTGGGTTTCCGAGGCGATATCCCTGCGAAAGTAGATCGCCCAGTCTTCCATCAGAAAATGGAGGTCAATGGGTGGAGCAATTCACAGCACAGTACTTCCCTAATAAAACCCCGTAACTGTGAGTAGCGTCTATGAGTGCTGTGTGGTCACTGCAACAGACGATCAAACCCAGCAAAGAAGAGTAGCATGGGTGGGACAGCTGGTGTCAGAATGGGTACGAATGTGGGACAGTGGTGGTATGTCTGACCTCTGCCTGATAGGACCCAGCACCGGGCTGCTCATCTCGATTCTCCTTCCCCTTGTGAAGTTAGAGGAGGTCGGACACCTCCTCCGCCAGGTCATTTCTAGAGAGACAAAGGGCCCAGGGTTCCGGATGAAGTCACTGAGTTGCTGAGCCGGCCTGAAACTGCCCACCTCCATCCTTCTTAGTGGCTTGCAGCTAAAAGCATCCTCATTGACAAGCCCTTTAAATTCATGCTGAGGAGCCCAGCTGGGGTGGGTGGGGTGACATCACTCTGGACAGAGCAGCAGCAAGCCCAACCCTTCAGCGGTAGCGGATCTCATGTGGTCGGTCAATAAACGTTTATGGATCGCCTGCTGTGTGGTGATAATGACGTGGGCCCTGTCTTCACGGAACTGTCAGTTTAGAGAGGAAGTCAAAGGCACGTATGAGAGGTGGGAGGTTTAGGGACTCAGGCACCCAACTCATGACCAAGGAGGGAGCTAAGGAAGGGTCTCCTGAGATGGCAGTGGTTACGCTTAGACTTGAGAAATGAATGATATGGGGTGAAGAGCCATGTTCCGGGCAGAGTGAACTCCAGGCACAAGGATGGTCCATAGAGTTTTCAAGAACTGATTTTTTAGAAGCCCACCACCAGGCCTGTCTTCCGCAGTGCCTCTCTGCAGACTTGAACCGCCAACCTTTTGCCTAACTGCTGAGAACATCAGCCATTTGCACTGGCCAAGGGACTCTGTCTCCTAGAGAGGTAGGTACAAAAAAGACCCTCAGAGATTGTTACAGAGACAGGGGTTCGGAAGAAGACACACCGAGGGCCTCTCCCACTCCCAGTCCTCCTTCTGTGATCATTTCTCTTCCCTCAGGCTCAGCATTCCTGGACAAGTCAGCCTGAGGCAAAATTAAGTACCACAGAGTCACAGAACAGAAACATCGAGAGGTCCATTTTGGACATGTTAAGTCTGAGAGGCCAGCTGACATCCAAGTGAAGGTGTCAGTAGGGAGTTGAATGTCAAGTCTGGAGTTCTCGGAGAGGCCAGGGTGGAGGTAAGACATCTGGGAATTATCCGAACGTCAATGTTTGAAGCCATCAAAACCAAAAAACCAAACTCACAGCCGTTGAGTTGGTTCCAACTCCTAGTGACCCCCTCTTTGAGTTTCTGAGGTGGTATCTCCACGAAGTAGATTGGCCAGTTTTCCCTCCAAGGAGTGGCTGGTGGGTTTGAACCACCAGCCTTCAGGTGAGCAGTCAAATGCCTTAGGCGCTACGCCACCAGAGCTCCTACTTAAAGCTATTAAGAGTGGATAAAATCACAATGAAGAGAAATTCGGGCAGAGAAGAAGTCTGAGGATGAAGCCTTGGGACACCCTGACATTCAGAAGCTGTGGAGAGAATTTCTGGGTTTGCACTTCACTGCTGACCTAACGCCTGGCGGTTCAAGCCCACCCCAGAGCACCATGGAAGAAAGGCCTGGTGATCTGTTGCCATTAAGATTACAGCCAAGAGAACTCCACGGAGCAGCTCTACTCTGTAACACGTGGGGTCAGCAACACTCTGAATCGACTCGATTCACACACACACACACTGGAGTAGCAGGAGGAGAGAGTACTGGGAGCAGAGAGGCCAACAGACCCAACCACACGCCTGAGAAGGTCGCGGTGAGGAGTTTGCGTAACATCTGAGGGACAACGGGCAGCCATGGAAGGGTTTAAAGAGAGCAGGCACAGAATCCGAGCAGCTTTAAGATGAAGACTCTGGAAGCCAGATGAAGCATGACCTTAAGGAGGGAAAAGTGGGTGAACAAAGAACATGGCCGGGCCTCCCCCTCAACTCCCAGAAACACGGCAGGTCCTGTCCTCCTTCTGCAGAGTCAGTATGACCTGCCTGCTTTGAGGTTGTGCAAACCACCCTACTAGGGTGGCAGGAGTCTCTCCCAGCCCCGGAGTCACGTCTCCTTGGGTGCACAATACACATGGAATCTTTTATGGGGAGAGAGGGAGAGAAGAAGTCCCGTTTTGTGCTCCGACCTTCCATTACAGCAAGACAGGAAGTTCCTGCCCGCTGCTGGGTGTGAAACAGGAAGTCCTGCCCAAAAACGCCGTGTGCAGTGTAGGCCACCAGCCCGCTCACACCTGTGTGGCGGCACGCACGTTCCTGGGGACACCACCAGGAGAGGTGACGGGATCGGGGCCTGAGGTCTGGAAGAAAGAGGAGGGAGGACGTCAGGAGTCGCCCTGGATGTGACATGGCTCACCCACCTAAACTCTCTGACTCCCTTGCTCACCATTTCAGAAATTATCTGGTCTCTCTCCATTTGGAAGGGGAAAAATAAGTGGCTGGCCACCCTTGGGGGAGATAAGGCATTCAACCACCCAACTTTATGGGCAAAGTGGAAGTTCCATCCTACTTCAGGGATAAAATGAAAGTCACCTCCAATTTTTATGGGGGAGGGGAGGTGCCATCCCATCCC
>NW_006922352.1:313036-315045 GCF_000298275.1 Orycteropus afer afer
GAAGAAGGCCCTTGAGGAAGGAAACTGAGGCACCCGCACTCACTTGGTGGGTCCTGGCTGGACTAGGATCCACTTTGAGGGGCAGAGGCAGTGCGGGCTGCTCTGGGGTCACACTCTGGGGCGTCTTTTCTGGTTGGATGACCACAGGGGTCAAAGTAGGAGGCTTCTTTTTCTTAAGAGTCTTTTCTGAGAGAGAGGGAGAAGGAAAAGAAACAGGAATACGTGACTGGCTGCTCAAACAGGTCCCTCATAGGGCCCAGCCAATGGCAAGGGATGCTGGTCTCAGAGGTAGAGCCTGACTGCAATTGGCTGATAATGGAGCTGAAGAAGGCGGGACAGACGACTTATGCCTGCGCTGATTGGTTCAGCCAGGTCTTCTGACAAGCTTCCTCTTAGTGACTCTCCCGGGTAACGTGGCAGTACTTGCCACTTCACCAGGGCCCTCACTCACCTCCAAAGTGGCACAAACAGCAGATACACAGGAGGAGAAGTGCCACCAGGAGCGCCAGGCCCAGGAGGGAACCCAGGACGGTGCCAGCGATGGCCCCGGGGCCCAGGGTGGGACCTAGAAGACAAAGACAAGGAGAGGAAAAGCCAGAGCTGCATCCGAGTTTCTTAAGCCCTTAACTCCCTCCCCCTCTGCGACGCAGGCGTCCAGATCTCCTGCCCCTCCTGACTGAGGACCCCGGAATGTGGGAGCCTCAGGTGCCTGTCACTCTGCTAGGTGCTCGAGATCCAATGGTGGACAGAGCAAGGATGCAATTACCAACTCCGCTAAGCAGGAAACAATGTGCTATCACAGAAGAATGGGAGGGGAGGTAAGGTTTGGGCAGGGTGGTGATGAAAGTCGCTGTGATGGTCATGTTTGCGTGTCAGCTTGGCTGGGCCTGGGTGAGTGGCTGGGCAGCTGGTGGGAGTTATCCCCCATGATGAGACTGGCAATCAACTCTGTGGTGGGATCCACCACAAGCAGTTGAGTAGCTGCCTTTGGGATGTGGTCTGCTTCCCGTATATAAGCTGAAGCCTTGGGAATGGTCTCTAGCCTGTGGCACGCTTGGACCCTGCGTGTAGCTGTGTCATTGCTCAGCAGCCTGCCATGCTCTGCCGACCCTGGGACTTACAATGGACTTAAGTTAACAGCCTGCCGTGCGATTTGGTAGCATCGGGACTGTGCCTTTTGACTTGTCAACCTTGGGGCTTCTCAGCCTCAGCAGCCAGCAGCTGTCTGAGTGAAGAAACGCCTCTAGCTCCAGTGGGCCGGGAGCAGGAGGCAGAGCTGGACCCCAAGGTTGAGGGGCTTTCACCCAGCCCCTAGAGCCTGGCACTTTGAACTCGGACTTAAATTGTAAGAATAAACTCCTGTTTGTTAAGGCCACCCCATTTGTGGCATATTCCTGTCAGAGTGGCACCAGGGAACCAGCACAGTCCCTCAGACACCAAGCCTGGAACTCTTGTGGGTCGACTTTGCCAAACAATAGACAAGTCCATAAGGTGAGCAGTACCACCTTGGAACAAGCAACCCGACGAACTCAAAAGGGCGGCATTTGCCCAGGGGGAAAGGTCAGAAGGCAGGCAGGGATGGGAAAGAAGGGCGAAGGGCAAAGGGCAGCAGGAACACAGGAAGTGGGAAGAGGTCCGTTACACCGTGGGGACCGCAGTCAATGTCACAAAACAAAATGTGGATGAATTGTTGAATGGAAATTTTCTCTGTCAACTTTCACCCAAGTCACAATTTTTTAAAAAGTAATTATTATTTTTTTTAAAATGGAAAATAATAGTAATAATAAATGCTAACCCCTGTACAGCTATGAGTCGGGTCCAACTCGACGGCACATGACAAGAACAACAACCCCTGTATCTGAGGATCCACAGTCAATGCCCATGGATGCAGCCATCAAGAAATCAAGTGACGTATTATCGCATTGGGCAAATTTGCTGCAAAAGACCTCCTCAAAGTGTTTAAGACCGAATGGGTCACTTTGAGGACTAAGGTGCACCTGACACAGGCT
>NW_006922352.1:316760-317866 GCF_000298275.1 Orycteropus afer afer
CCAAACCAAACCCAGTGCCTGGAGGGGATTCTGACCCACAGCGCCCCTAGAGGACAGAGTGGAACTGCACCACAGGGTCTCCGAGGCTGTCAGTCTTGATGGGAGCAAAGCCCAAACCACACCCACTGGAAGCCAAGCCCAAACCAAAGTCACTGCCATTGACTTGACTTGACTCTTAGCGACCCCTCCTTGGGTTTCCGAGGCAGTATCACTACGGAAGTAGATTGCCCAGCCTTCCTTCCGAGGAGTGGCTGGTGGGTTTGAACCGCCAGCCTTCTGGTTAGCAGTCAAGTGCCTTAGGCCCTATGCTACCAGAGCTCCTATCTCTCTACATAATATGATATTTAACACCATGACAAGGTCTTTGGTAGTGACAACAGTTAAGTCTGCTACCCTGGACGTGGATCCAAAGGTTGATCGTTGGAACTCACCTAGTGGCACCTCAGAAGATCAGCCTATCTGCTTCCTAAAAGTCAGCCTGGAAAACCCTACAGAGAGGCTCTACTGTCACACGTGGGGCTGCCACGCGTCAGAACGGACCTGACTGAGAACAACAAGGCCACCAGAGTTGACAGAATCACACCCTGAGACAGTCCAGCATTTAGAGGCTGAGGAGACACAGGTGCCGAGGGAGGAGGGCCGTAACTAACGGCTTCCTGGAGAGCTAGGAGGCGGTCGAAGAGCACAGGCCCACAGCCCCAACTCACCGGCTCGGTAAACCCGGCTCTGGGAAGGGGTTCCTGGCTGGCCCCCCAGCGTGGGTAGGATACGCAGGGCCCAGGTCCCAGGGCTCCGAGGGGGGAGGGGCACCACTGCAGACCGCTCCTGAGGCCCTAGGATGAGCAGGGACACCCAGTCCTTGTAGGGGTGGGCTCTTCCCGGGTCAGGCCCCTCTGGCCGCGCCTGGACCTCAAAGCCACTGATCAGCGCCCCACGCTCCACGTCCCAGGTCAGCACGGCCCCGTCGAGGGCTCTCTGCAGCCTCCACGAGGAGATGGAGGGTCCTGGGGGAAAGAAAGAGCTGGGGGCGGGATTCCTGTCTGTGGCCGCGGGGGCAGGGCACGGGACCCCCGGGGCTGAGGGAGGAGGGGCCTGGTCTCCCGGGT
>NW_006922352.1:318120-325414 GCF_000298275.1 Orycteropus afer afer
GGGTCTGAGGGAGGAGGGGCCGGGACCCCAGGGTCTGAGGGAGGAGGGGCCGGGTCTCCCGGGTCTGGGGGAGGAGGGGCCGGGACCCCCGGGTCTGAGGGAGGAGGGGCCTGGACCCCCGGGTCTGAGGGAGGAGGGGCCGCGTCTCCCGGGTCTGGGGGAGGAGGGGCCGGGTCCCCCGGGTCTGGGGGAGGAGGGGCCGGGACCCCCGGGTCTGGGGGAGGAGGGGCCGGGACCCCCGGGTCTGAAGGAGGAGGGGCCGGGTCCCCCGGGTCAGGGGGAGGAGGGGCCGGGTCTCCAGGGTCTGGGACCGTGTGGGGCTTACCAAGGAGGGTGATGTGGTCGCCGCCGGCGCCCAGAGCCCCGCTGCACAGCACGGAGTAATTCCCCAGGTCCCAGTCCAGGCTGAAGTTGGCAATGAGGAGCCTCCGCCCGTCTTGACTGAGCCGTAGGCGACCCCCACGACCCGGGGCTAGGGGCCGCCCTTCCCGGGCCCAGGACGCTCGCGAGGGTGGGGGACAGCCAGAGGCCTCCAGCGCCACCTCGGCCTCCCCTGCCCGAGTCTCTTCCACCCTCGGGTGAAGCAGCACCTCTCGGGGGGCCTCTGCAAGGGGGAGACGCTCATTAAGCAAGTCAAACCCCTCACCATGGATTTAAAGGAGACCTGGTGGCACTAGGCTGCCAACACCAAAAGGATGGCTGTTCAAAACCACCCAGCAGCTGTGCGGGGCGGGCAGGGAGGGGAAAGACGTTGCAGCCTGCTTTGGTAAAAATTACAGCCTGAGAAACCCTGAGACCAACCAGAGCCAGCTGCCCTGAAGTCGCTTCTGACCCACAGCGCCCCTAGAGGACAGAGTGGAACTGCACCACAGGGTCTCCAAGGCTGTCAATCTTTAGAGGAGCAAAGCCCAAACCAAACCCAGTGCCTGGAGGGGATTCTGACCCACAGCGCCCCTAGAGGACACAGTGGAACTGCACCACAGGGTCTCCAAGGCTGTCAATCTTTACAGAGAACCCTGCTAGCACAATGGTTAGGCGCTGGGCTAACTGAAATGCTGGTGGTTCTAACCCACCAGGTGCTCCTCATAAAAAGATGAAGTAGTCAGCTTCCAGAAAGATTGACAACCTTGGAAACCCTCTGGGGCAGTTCCACTCTGTCCTCTAGGGGCGCTAGGAGTCAGAATCGACTCCATAGCAGTGAGCTTGGTTTTGGTAGGACCCTCAAAGACCCTTCACGAAGTCCTAATAGATCAAAGGAAAAGTCCCTCCCCTCCTTGGGGCACAAGAACAAAGCCCTGCCCCCTCTCACCTGGAGTGACGCTGCAGGTACGCGTGGCCATCAGGTGGTGAGCGAGGCAGGTGACGGTGACGCCACTGAGCTGGGGGTGGGCAGGGACGGCTGCCAGCAGCGTGGAGGGCACTGGTCCAGCGCGGACGCCTTCTGGGAGACCCTGGAACTGCAGAGAGGCGGCAGGGACCCCACCAGGCCACGTGCACCGGAAGCGGAGGCTGCGGTCCCGGGGTCCTCCTTCAACTGAACACTGTGGAGAGCCAGGAGGCAGATCTATGGAAGGAGGGGAGAGCTAGGCACCAAAGATGCAGCTTTTTTCCTCTAGACCCGCCTCTTGGTGTGCAGACTCCACCTCTTCTTCATCTAGCCCCTCCCCTCCGGGAGTTAACCCTGCCCCATTCTCTTTCTGAACTCACCCACTTTGCTCAGTCACTCCACTCCTAAAGGGGCATCCTGCAGCCCCACTGAGTGCCCCTGGGAAAGGGGCACCTATATACACACTGAATGCTCCAACACTGATTCCTTTCCAAAGATAGCCTGGCCCCTTCCTTTCTAGCTCCACCCCTTTTATGAGGTTACTCCACCCCTCCTTGATTATGCCACATATTGACTCCTCCCCTTTCCCCTTGTGGCCCCGCCCACTTTCTAGGATGACCCTGTCCTGCCCCTTGTATCTCCCCCTGCTTTCCTGGGTAACTTCTTTTGCTGGTCGCGTTACCATATTTCTATGCAAATAACGCGCTTTCTACGTTTGTTCGCCAACTGCTCCCTCCCCTCAGGAAGTAAGTGGACTCTATGTCAATTTTTTTAAAAAATATGTTGCTGTTAAAAAAAAATTAGCATGGCACATTTCCAAAAATGCCTCCGTGGGGAGGGAGCTGTTGGCGAAGAAATGTAGAAGTTACATGTTATTTGCATAAAAATACGGTGCTGCCCTAGACAATTAATTTACTGCCTTCTCTTTCTGACTTCCACTGTTTGGCTTACTTGCCTCTGGGTCAGGAATCTCCCTTTCAGTGTTAGCCCCGCCCCCTCCCGGGTATTCCCCCACCCCTGGTTGACTCCGCCTTTTCTCCTCGGCACACACCCTCTTCAGCGAATCCCCATCTCTCCACACAGGCCCCGCCCCTTTCTTGGGTATGCCCGCCCTTTTTCATTGGCCCTGCTCTCTCCTGAGCACGCCCCCTCTCCCCAGGTATCACCGCCCTCTTTGCTGGTCTCACCCCTTCCTTTGGGCCCATCCCCTCCGTGGGTATCTCTCCTCTTTGCTGACCCCGCCACCTTTGCCCCGCAGTGCACCGAGGTCCCTTCGCCTCTCCTGGGCTTCCCCGCCCCTTCAGGCAATCTCCACGTCTCCTCGCTGGCCCCGCCCCTCCGTCGAGTAGACCCGCCTTCCACGCATTCCCTTCCCACTCTCTGGGCCGTGTCCTTCCTCTTGCTGTTCCACCCTCTCACCTGGTCACCCTTCCTGGCAGTTTTGTCTCACCCCTCCCCTGCTATCCTGCACCCCTTCTAGCCCCGCCCTTTTCTGACCCCGCCCTCTCTCCCACGTCCCGCCCCTCTCGCTTGGTCACCACTCCCAGGTATCCTTGTCCTTGGCGGCCCTGCCCCTCGCGGGTATCCCCGCCGGCCTCGCACTCTCACCCAGGTATCCTGTTGTCTCGCTTGGTTGTGCCCCTCCCCGAGCACCCCGGTCTCTTGCTGGCCCCGCCCTCCCCCTGGTGTTCCCCCACTCGCCCCGCCCCTCCGGCTCTGCCCCGCCCCGCCAAGGCCCCGCCCCCAGCCCTGCCCCGCCCCGGCCGCGCTCACCCGCGACGGTGAGGTTAAGCAACGAGCGGCGGCGGTGGCCGGTACGTGGGTTCGCGGCGAGGCAGGCGTAGGCACCCGCGTGGCCCGGCCGGACCGCGGGCAGCAGGAGGCGCGGGCCGGCGGGCACGGCGGCCTCCGCCGGGTCGGCCAGGCTCCAGGTGATGTCGGCGGGCGGCCGTGAGGCGGCGCTGCAGCGTAGGGTCACGTTGCTGCCCGCGGTGACGTAGAGGGCGGGGCCGGCGTCGCGGTCGGAGGACACCTTGATGGCGGGCAGGTCCGGGCCGTCTGGGTGGAGAGCGGGATGGGACGCCTCCAGGACCCCCGGAGAGTGAGCCCTCCGTCCCCTCGTCCCCAGCCCGAGGCGCCGCCCCACTCACAGAAGACGCTGACGTCGGCCGCGGCCTCCGTGTGGCCGAAGGGGCTGCGCACGCGGCAGGTGTACCGGGCGTGGTCGCTGCGCACGGGGCGCGCGATGACCAGCTGGTCGCCCTCCGCGCGGATCCGGGGCGGCTCCGCTCCCTCGGGGTCGCCGGGCTCCAGGGCCCGTCCGTCCCGGCTCCAGCTCAGCTCCCCGCGCCCCGGCCGCCACCCCACACAGCGCAGCCGGAGCTCGGCCGCCCCCTCCTCTGTCTCCGGGGCCTGGGGCTCCACCGACAACTGCGGCAGGGGCTCTGCGAGGAGGCACGCGCTCAGGGCCCGGCCCCTGGTCCCTTGGATCCAGGACTGAGGGCAGGGCCAGCCCCCACCCGTCACTGACCCATGAGTCTGGGCGCGCCTGGCGCCTCCTCCCCTGAGAACCAGGAGTCTGTCCCCAAGGTCAGCGTCCTTAAGCATCCATGCGTCGCCCACCAAGGCCCCTTGCACCTTCCCTCAGAGACCTTAAGGAACTCTGGTGGTGCATTGCTTAAAATGCTTGATAAACAAAGACAACGTCCTACATCCTACTTGGGTGAATAGAGACTGGGGTCTTAAAAGCTTGTGGGTGGAGCTATTGGTCTCTCCCGGCCAGAGCAAAGAAGAGTGAAGAAAATCAAAGATGCAAGGAAACACTTAGTCCAAAGGACCAATGGATCCCACGAACCCCAGCCTCCAGGACCCTGAGACCAGAAGAACCACATGGTGCCCAGCTCCATGACTGACCACTATGAAAGGGACTGCGATAGGAGGGCCTGGACAGACTGGAGAAAAATGTTTTGAACCAAACTGAAAATTATTGGGGAAAAAAGAACAGGCTTGTTGGTCTGAGAGAGACTATGACACTATGGCCCTTAGACACCCTTCAACCCTGGACCCGAACCCGTTTGTGAAGATGATCACCTTTCAGCCAAACGACAGACAAGCCTATAAACCGAACGTCAATGGACCAAAATGTGTATAAATTGTTGAATGGAGAACAAACGGGCTCTGTCAACTTTCACCCAAAACACAAACAGGTTTGTTTTGTTAACGCACTAAGTTGCTAACTGAAAGGTTAGTGGTTCGAACCCACCGGCAGCTGCCAGGCAGAAAGCTGTGGCAGTCTGCTTCCGTAAAGATTCCAGCCTTGGAAACCCTATGGGGCAGTTCTGCTGTGTCCTAGAGGGCCGCTGAGTTGGAATCTACTGGAAGGCAGTGGGTTGAGTTTGGCTGCAGGGACACAAACGTTCTCAGAGCACACAGTGAACTGTCCCACAACTTCCAGAATGAAGCAGGCCCCAGCACCCACTTACCATACACGCCCACCGTGAACTCCCGAATCTGCCGGGAGACCCCGGCCCGGATGACCTCTGCTGTGTAGACCCCCGCGTCTCCCAGCTGGGCAGAGGCAACTTCCAGACCCCCTGTGGCCTGATCAAATCGCAGGCGGTGTCCGTGAGCAGGGTCCAGGCTGATGAGCGGGGCCCCTGGTCCCAGGCCCCCGGCTGCCAGCACAGTGGAACTCCGGCGCCAGACCACCAGTGGGGCAGGGGGCCCGGGGTCTGGGGTTGGGACCACGGGAAGCCGGATGGGGGTGCCCACCAGCACTGCCAGGGGTCCCCCCGCTTGCTGGGGGAAGCCTGAGGCTGGGTGGGCTTCTGTAGAAATTGCAGACTCCGGGTTCTGGGCAGAGAGTCCAGGATCCTCGGGGGAAAAGTCTGAGCCGATTTTGATATCTGGGACTTGGGCAGAGATGTTGACAACTGGGGTCTTCAAAGGGACGGAAGGCCCAGCGTCTTTGGGAGCACCCTCCGGCCCGGCTTCGGACCCAGGGGTTTCAGGGAAGGTGCGATCCTGGGTCCCGGCAGGGAATTTCAAATGTGGGCCCTCGGGAATAACATTGGCCCAGAGGGACCCAGACGTGTCGTTGGAACTCAGCACCTCAGTAAACCATTGGGAATCAGGGATGTCAGCCGAGGCTTTTGAACTTGGAAGGTTCCGGCTGGTGACTTCAGTGGAGGGACCTTTCGGATCCACGTCTTGGGAAGAACTTTCTAAAGCAGAAGAGAAATGGGTTCGCTGAGCTGGAGAGGAGGCTCTGGGGGGCTAGGACCCCTTCTCTAGAGGCTGCCGAGGAGAGGAAGGGAGGGCGGTGGGGGCGCTCCTGGGAAAGGGGGCTCATGGGAAAGGGGCTGTTGGGGAAGGGGCTGGGCAGGGGCTCACCCAGGAGCAGGAAGAGCAGTAGGGCCCACGAGATGTCCATGGTGCTGGCCGCACCCGCGGGGACACTGACACGAGACCCACAGCCTGCAGCCGTGTCCGTCCCGGGCAAGCGAGTCCGACAGGACTGGTAGCTTCCCGGGCGGGGAAGGAGCCAGAGCCAGTAGGAGGTGCCACGATCCCCCCACACCCCATCCGGTGGCTGAGCGCCCCTGCCCCCCACACATACCTTCATCAGCTGGAGACAAGGTCCAGCCGGACCCTTGCACTCCCTACCCCCAGGGGGAGGAGGGTGAGAACGGACTGTTGTTGGGGTGCCCAGTAGAGCAAGCCCATAGGGTTTTCTGGGCTGTAATCTTTATGGGAACACAGTGGTCTTTCTCTCCTGGAGCCGCTGGGTGGGTTCAAACCACTAGCCTTTCAGTTAGCAGCCAAGTGCTTTACCGTCGAGCTACCAGGGCTCCGAGAGCCCCTGTGTACAACAGAACAAAACACTGCCCTGCCCTGCATTAACTTCACGATCCTTGCTATGCCTGAGCCCATCTGTTGCAGTCACGGAAATGTGGTAGGGTGGGGCAAATCTGGGAAGACTTCCTGGAGGAGGAGGCGGTGTCCTGTCAGAGCACCCCACCTCTGCTGGTGACAGCTCAGGCTTCCTCTTCCCCAGCCTCCTGTGATACTCAAGTTGACCCTACTCTCCTGCCACTCCAAACCCTCCCATGGCTCCCTCCCTGTCACTCTCAGCACCTGAGTCTCAAGTCACCATCTCCAGGCTAGACCTCTTTCCTCTGACCCAGAGCGGCGTTTCTGTGTCTTCCCAGGCCCGTCACACACCCTACCTCCCTCTGAGCGTCTTCCCTCTAACCCACTCCTCTTCCTAAGTTCCCCATCCTACACAGCCTAGCATTCTTGCAGTCACTGGGCCAGATGTCTTCGCTCCCCCCCCCCCCCGTCTCTAAGCTCTGTCCGTCCTGTCCAGCCCCCTGAGTCTCTCAGCCCCGTTCCCTTCTCTCTGTCCCCTGTCGTTCCTGTCCTCTCTTCCTGGACCCTCGCCCGGCCTCCTTTCCGGCCTCCAGTCCCTCCCTCCGCCATGTGGCCCTGAGGGTCCTTCTACATCCAGAGCTGGCCCTGCCCCTCCTGTGCTCACACTCCTCCCATGGCTCCCCACTGCTCACAGGAGAAATTCCAAATTCTTCAGCAGAATTTCTGGACCTCACCTGACCTAGGAGTCCTTGTGGTGCAGTGGTCCAAGCATTGGACTGCTAACTAAAAGATTGGCAGTTCGAACCCACCAGCCGCTCTGCGGGAGAAAGGCGATGCAGTCTGTTTCCATAAAGATTGACAGCTTTATGGGGGCAGTTCCACTCTGTCCTCTAGGGGCGCTGTGAGTCAGAATCAACTGAACTGCAGTGGGTGTGGTTTGGGCTTTGCTTCTGTGAAGATTGACAGCCTTGGAGACCCCGTGGGGCAGTTCCACTCCATCCTCTAGGGGCGCTGTGAGTCAGAATCAACTGAACTGCAGTGGGTGTGGTTTGGGCTTTGCTTCTGTGAAGATTGACAGCCTTGGAGACCCTGTGG
>NW_006922352.1:327159-339942 GCF_000298275.1 Orycteropus afer afer
GGGGCGCTGTGGGTCAGAATGGACTCCACAGCAGTGGGTTTTATCACTCACTCTCACTGCCGTGGAGTTGATTCCGACTTACAGCAGCCCTCTTTGGATTTCCGAGATGGTAAATCTTTTCGGAAGTAGATTGGCCAGTCTTCCTTCCACGGAGTGGCTGGTGGATATGGTATCTCAAATTGACAACAGCAACTCAAAAGCACAGATGGGGCCTAGGGGCCAGTGAGATTATGTTACTGGGGGAGGAACAATCCGGAAAGGTGGCCGAGAAGGACTGTGCCAAGATCACTAAACTTCCTGTGGAAACTGCTGAGCTGCTGTATGTTTAGTTGTGTGTATTTTCACTAATAACATATTAAAAATTATGCTAATAATACATCCTGAGCATTTTCTGTACATCAGGTGTGGTTCTGGGTGCTACATCATTTAACCCTTTATAATCCCAAAGGAGTAGTTGCAATAGCTTAAAGGTGGCTGCAAGTTCTTGGTCACTCCTCTCATTGAGAGGTGGGGTCTGTGACCGCTCCCTTTGAAGCTGAGTGGGCTAGTGACTGCTAGCACGGTGACTGCTAGGACAGCGGAAGTGGCCTGGTGCCAGTTTCTGGGTTCTAGGCCTTCAGAGACTGGCATGTGCCCCACCCCGTATGAGAGAACACACCCGCTTGGAACCTGGTCGCCATGCTCTGAGGAAGCGGAAGCAGGCCTGTGGAGGAGACTCGCGGCCCCCAGCCAACAGCCAGCACCAGCTCTCCGGCCACGGGAGGGGCCGTTGCAGAAGCAAATTCTGTGGCATCACTAGAAACACCCCAAACGATGTATGGAGGACAGTGAACCCGTCTCTGCCGAGTCCTGGCCCAATGCCAGATTTATAAGCAAAGTAGATCATTGTTTCAAGCTATGGTGATGGTAAACCTTGTGTCAACTTGGCTAGGCGATAGTTCCCAGTGGTTCTGCCAAACTGTACTTGCTGTTCTATAACCTAATGCAGTGGAACACACTGATCCCCCAAAAGGTCACGTAATCACTCCACCAGGTGAGAATAGAGGTCCTTAGGGTGTGGTCTGCCTTCGAACTCCAGCCCTCTCTTGACTCTGCCCTCTTCCTGTTGCCTGACCTATGGATCTTGGGATGCAAGCCTGCAGGAGTGTCCCAGGGGCCACCTGGCCTAAGGAGGTCGAATTTGCCAGTCCTCACAACCGTGTGAGCCGGCCCCTTGGAGTAAATCTCTCTCTGCCTGGTTCGGTTTCTCTAGGGAACCCAGGCCCCCACACTGTGCTGTCACTGCCTCTAGCTGCCTGGGATGGACTGACGCACTGACGTGCTGACCCCAGACCCTGGAGCATGACTGTCCAAGGGGGCGTGGAGGAGGCGTCCGCCCTTCTCTGACGTCTCAAGGGACAGAGAGAACCACCCTCATCATCACCCCCAGGCTGATTCCTATGAGGCGGAGGTCACACCTGCCTCCTCCTTCCAACCTTTGTACCAATTCTGACACCAGTCGCCCCTCGCCTGGCACCCTCAACTCCTGTGCTGGGTTTGATAATTCCTTACAGTGGCCACACGGAACTCACAGACAATAGTTATGATTATGAGGTTGACCAGAGAAGTAACAGGCTACAACTCTGGGTCAGGACACCTTCTTGCCGTGCCCACGGGCAGGCTTGTCCCTGGTCCTCCTTGGCTTCTTGACTGTGACAGTTGGAGCTGTGTGTCAACGTGGGTGGACCACCATTCTATGTGGTTTAAGCAATTGTGATGTGGGTTTTTCCAATGATGGGATCAGATGTGTATGTTTTGAGCAGCCAATCCATTGAAAGGGAGTTTCACCAGGGGTGTGGCCTGCTTCCAGTATATTTACGGACATCCTGGGAAAAGAGACACTCTTCTGTGGATCGGGATTCTGTTGTGCTGCCTACAACTGTCCGTGAGCCAACAATCCACCATTCGGCCTGTTGTTGTTGTTGTTGTTATTTGCCGTCGAGTCGACCCCAACTCATAGCGACCCCTCCTTGGGTTTCCGAGGCAGTATCACTATGGAAGTAGATTGCCCAGCCTTCCTTCCGAGGAGTGGCTGGTGGGTTTGAACCGCCAGCCTTCTGGTTAGCAGTCAAGTGCCTTAGCCACTATGCTACCAGAGCTCCATTCGGCCTGGAGATCTTCTATTTGTTATTCGTTGGAGTCAACAGTCTGTGTACTGCCTGCCAGCCTTGAGCTTCTTGGCCCCTGTGGCTGCGTGAGTCGGGAAAAGCCTCCAGCTTGACGTTTGATCCAAGAACTTGGGACTTGCCAGCTTCTATGAGTGTATGAGCCATTTTCCTAAGATAAATTTCTCTTTCTCTCTCTCTCTAAGGTTTGTTTTGTTTCTCTAGAGAACCCAGTCTAACACATTGGCCCTCAGCTTCCTGGTTCTCTTGGGCGTGGTGGGCCTCTGCCCGGCTCAGGCACGTGTTACCAAGCTCTTTAGCTCCACCAGTAAGTGCCAGGGGCACCCCACTCCTCCGGGAAGCCTGTCGCTCTGTGGGTCAGGTCACCCACTGTGACCACCTTGGCGTGTGGGCCTGGGAGCCACTGCACCACCTTGTGCTGGTCCCTGGTTCTGCTGCCGTAATTTCTCGCTGGTGTCTCTTGCCATCTTGCACCATCTCCAGTGTCACAGCTCTGGCTCCTGGGTCTAGGGGGGTATCAGTGCAAGGACTCTGGGTCCAAATGACACGCTTTGCTCCTGTCTCTTCTTCTTGGTGGTAGCGAGATCCCCTTTCTGCCTCTGGAATAGCTCACTTTAAGGCCAGTGGGATGGTGCAACAGATCAGGCCCCTTTATTTGCATTGTCCCTCCACACGAGGGTTCCATGCACCTTACCAGCTGCCCTAGCAGCAAGCTGGCCAATCCCTCAGTGGGCCCCAAGGACCGTATCTGCATGTTGTTGTTGTTGTTGTTGTTCTGTGCTGTCGAGTCGGCCCCAACTCATAGCGACCCCTCCTTGGGTTTCCGAGGCAGTATCACTATGGAAGTAGATTGCCCAGCCTTCCTTCCAAGGAGTGGCTGGTGGGTTTGAACCACCAGCCTTGTGGTTAGCAGTCAATGCCCTTAGGCACTATGCCACCAGAGCTCCTTCTTATTTGCATAGTCCCACCCAATAATTTGGCAGGACTTAGAAGACCATGGTGAGAAAGGCCGTAAGAAAACCAGAACCAACAAGGATTGGCCCTGCTGATACCGTGATGTCAGACTTCCAGCCCCCAGAACACAAAAAAAAAACAGAGAAGAAGCCAGAGGGAGGACCAGGACAGAGCGAGGAAGCAGAGGCAGGGATCCAGGTGAGGCATAGGACCCAGGCCACGCCCCTCCCAAATGGTGAAAAAGAGGCAGGGACCTACGTAAGGGGGCTGTGCATAGGGTCGCTATGAGTCGGACACGACTCGGTGGCACCTAACACCACTAAGAGCCCCCAGAACCGTGAGATGGAACATTTCCGTGAGACGGAACATTTCCGTGAGACGCCCATTTGTGGCACTTTGCTGTGACAGACACAGGAAACTAACGCACCGCCAGATGAAGGAATGTGCCCCGGATCTCACCATTGGCAAAATACAAGAGGGAGGTTTTGGAACCATGAAGTCTGGCTCCACGTCCTGGACTCTTTATGCCCACACCAGCTTTTGTCATAAATAATGTATTTGTGGTTGCTGTAGATACAAAGCAAAACATACACCAATTCAAGTTTGTGTGCAATTCAGTAACAACAATTATGTTTCAAGTGGTGCGACCATTCCCACCTCCCTGCTGAGCTGGTCCTGCCCCATTAACAGAAACTCCCGGCTCCCTGAGGTTCCCACATAACCTTTCGAGTTGCTGTTGTCCATCTGATCCCCTGTACCTGGCTCCTGACTGCTCAAGGGACACATTCTTTACCACTTAAGCTAAACCACCATTTGGTTTCTAGAAGACTTCTGGGAATATTTGCAGTTTAAAGATGATCCCAGGGCAATAGTTTTCTAGGGTTCACCCAGCCTTCACATCTCCAGAAAATACAGACTCCAGCATATCTGCAAATTCTGTTCTGCATTGACCCCCCCCTTTTGATCAGCATTCTTCTCTAGACCCTGTGAGCAGCATGTTTGGTAATGGTTGCTGGGCACCATCTAGTTCTTCGGGTCTCATGGAGGTCGATGGTCAGACATTCCATTTCATCCTCCTGTAACTGCCTCTCCTTCTCCTTCTTCCTCTGTCGCTCTCAGTGCACCCCAAGTTGTTATCATTGCTTCTGTCTCCCAGACCAGAACCAGAGCTCCTACCCTGATTCCCTGTGAGGCCTGACACTTGGGGGCCTCAGCAAACACCTCCTGGACAGAAGCCCTTCTTCTCACCCCCCTCAGTCCCACCTGTCCTTCAAGACTCAGCTTCAATGAGACAGTGAAAGAGAACGTTGTCACACTGTGGAAAATGGAACTCACGTCACTGAACAAGTTCTGTAGAAACTGTCAAATGGGAACCTGATTTACTGTGTGAACTTTCACTGGAAACACAGTCAGATGTTATTATTAATCAGAAAAGACTCAGCTTAAATGTCATGCCTCACAAGTCCTGTTGACCCCATAGGTCAAGCCAGGTGTCCCATCTGGGTTCCCAAGTGCCCAGTGCTGCCTCTGTGACATCTGTCACCCTGCAGTGTGGCTGCCTTCACCCGTGTCTGTCTCCCTCTTCAATAGGGAAGTTGCTCAAGGGTGGGGACTGGAGGTGACTCACCTGGGACGCTGAGTCCCCCAGCACAGGGCCTGGCCCACAGGCAGCTTAAGTAAATGTTTGTTGACTGAATCAGAGAACGGGCCTCCGGAGAAGGAGTGGACAGAGACAGGCGTCCAGAGAGTCAGAGTTTTATTGCAGTTTCAGGGAGGGGGGCTCAAATCTGCCCAAGCTCCTTCAGCTTGGCCACCAGGTCCTCCGTGGTCTCCACCTTGACGCCGGCTGAGCGCTGGGGCGGGTCCTCCACGCTGATCACAGAGAGCTTGGAGGTCAGGTCCACGCCCAGGTCCCCGGCCTTGATCACCTCAACCTTCTTCTTCTTGGCTTTCTGCATGTGAGAGGCCACAGTTCACGGGCTACTCAAGCCCCCATCCCGCCCACTGTCCAGAACACCTGCTGCCTCCTTCCCATGAGTGCCGCGTCCACAGAACCATTCCCACTGGCTGAATCTCTGTGGACCTGCCCACTGTCCCGGACACGCCGGGTGCGGCTGCGATGGCCTGCAGAGCCCTCCCATTATCAAACTCCTCCTTCGGTCAAATGCCTAGTTAGCTCCTGACTGGTTGGAAAGGACTGGTAAACCCATCCTTTTGGCAGTAATGCCTCAATGGACTTTTAGCTGATGTGATCCACCAAAGCCCCACTAGTGGATAAGAACCACTAAAAAACCCTACTACTGGTGATGACGACACCAAACAACCCCCATGAGCAGAAAAGAACCACCAATCACCCCCCCCTCGCGGAGAAGACCAAACAATCACCCCCCCCTCGCGGAGAAGATCCAGTGAGCCCTCTCTATTGGCTGAGATGGCCCAATGACTCCATCTTACTAGCCATGATGGTCAGTGAAATTCCTCCTGTTAGCCCAGAGCTCCCATGAACTCTTCCTAGTTAGCCAAGAGGGCCTAATGATGCCTTCCTGTAGGCAAAGATTAGCAGAGGAGGGGAGCCCTCCCTAATGAACTAAGATGACCTAACGAATTCTTCTTATTTGGCCAACGGTATCCAACGAACTCCTCCCAATGGCTAAAATGACAAGGGGAACCGTTTCTGTTGGCTAAGACTTCCCATGATCACTTTCTGTTAGCCAAACAGTCCCCGTGAACTCTCCTTCCTGGTGGAGATGACCCTGGAAGCCCTGTCAGCCACCATGACCAGGTCACCCTTCCTTTGGATGAGACGTCCCTTGAACCTGTTCTCCCATCTGACCAGGGACGCACCGGGCCTGTGATGTCCTCACCATCCCAGGCCCTGAGCACCCCGTCCCGCCGAGCGCTCACCATGATGTTGGGCAGCGTGGCGTAGCGGGGCTCATTGAGCCGCAGGTCAGCGGTCACCACGGCAGGCAGCTTGAGGCGCACGGTCTCCAGGCCACCGTCAATCTCCCGCTCCACTTTCACCTTGTCCCCTTCCAGCGTCAACTGGGAGGCGAAGGTGCCCTGGGGAGGGACAGTGTAGGGGGACAGTGGGTGCCATCAATTCAAGGCAGGTACAGAGAGGCTGCTGCTGTTGGTGGCACCGTGGAGGTGGTTCCGACTCACGGCGACCCTACGGGACAGGGCAGAACAGCTCCATAGGGTTTCCTAGGCCGTCATCTTTACAGGAGCAAATTGCCAGGTCTTTCTCCCAAGAGCCGCTCAGTGGGTTTGAACTGCTGACCTTTCAGTTAGCAGCCAAGCACTTAACCACTCTGCCACCAGGGCGCCTTAAAACCAAAACCAAATCCATTGCTATTGATTCTGACTCACAGCGCCCCTAGAGGACAGAGTGAACTGCCCACATGGTTTCTAAAGTTGTCATCTTTATAGAAGCAGACTGTCTCATCTTTCCTCCCCCAGAGCAGCGGGGGGGTTGGAACTGCTGACCTTCCAGTTAGCAGCTGAGAACTTAACCACTGCACTGCCAGAGCTCCTTCAGGCACAGGGAAGTCATTCATGGTCCATGCGGAATGCCTGAGTGAGTGTTAAATGGGAGGTCCCTCTAGGTGACCCAGGGACCTCCAGTTAAAAACACGAGGTGTCAAGACCAAAGGTCAACAAAGACTCCAAAGCAAAGCTGAGAAGGTGTGGGGGCAGGGAAACCCAAGCCCTGCAAATGGACCAATCACAGCGCTGGAAACAAGCCAATCGGAGCACCGGAAATGAGCCAATCAGAGCACTGGAAACGGACCAATCAGAAGGCAGTGAAAGGGCACTTTGACATGTGTGAAAAATGTTACTCTTGTCGCTTAATGGGAGCTCTGGTGGAGTAGTCCCTAAGGCACTGACTGCTAACCAGGAGGCTGGTGGTTCAAACTCACCAGCCACTCCTCGGAAGGAAGGTTGGGCAATCTACTTCACTAGTGAGACTGCCTTGGAAACCCAAGGAGTAGCAGCTATGAGTCGGGTCCTCTTGGCTGGAACAGACAAGAAGAGAAGTAGAACAAAGCCACGGTGCACTGAATGACTTCCTGTGGCCCCTCTAGCCACACACGCTCTTGGTAACTGTCACCAATTGGTCGCAGGGGGCCATGCTTGTAGCCCACCAAGGGGACTGGGCAGCTTGCTAATAGTGTATGTAAGGTCTGTGGCACCCTTGTAGGGTAGGCCATACAAGTAAGATGTCTGGAACCCCAGTGAGGGCATCGGTCAGTTTACTATCCCACTAGGCTTAAAATGAGCCCTGCCAGAGACAGGGGTAGGGGTGTTACTGTCACCAAGAAGAAGAGACAGGAGTAGAATGTGTTCTTTGGACCCAGGGTCCCTGCGCTGAGAACCTCCTAGACCCAGGAGACAGACAGAGAGAGCGCGAGAGCTGTAACACTGCAGGCGGGAGACAAGGAGCAGCGCTGGGGAAATGTGGGAGCAGAGGCGGCAGAAACAGAGACTGGCAGGAGGCCGCATGGTGGGCTTCCCGGCCCCTGGAGTGAGACGGCTGAGCACTGTCTGGCAGGGGACTTGCTGGCAGAGTAACCGCCCCCCACAGTGGTTGGTTCAAGGGTGGGCCTATGACTCAAAATGGACCAATGAAGAGCCAGGGCTGGCAGCTTTGCTGAGGCTCTTGGGAAAGAGGCTACTTCTGCCTGGAGCAGGTCTCACCTGGGGCCAATCCAGCAGTCCAGCCGTCATCTGCCCCGTCTGGTTACAGTCATCGTCGATGGCCTGCATGGCAAAGAGGAGACCGTGAAGCAGCGTCACACACATCCTTCAGGCATCCGTCTAGAACTGGGGTCGGCAAACTTATTCTATGACAAGACAGTGAGGACGTCAGGCCGTGAAGGTCACTTGGTCTCCACCACCACTCAGCTCTGCTGATAGCTGGAAGGCAGCCACAGATCATATGTAAAGAAACAGGGATGGCTGTTCCAATAAAACTTCGTTTATAAAAAGTCGGTGGGCGTGGGCCACAGTTTGCCAACTCCTGGTCTAGAACGACCCCTCACTTGGCCACTTGGCCAGTGGCAGGTGAGGGGCCCTCGCAGCAGCCCCAGTACCCCATCTCTGTCCACTGTGTAAGTATTCACAGAAGCTTCCCATGAGTGGAGCTCTCTGGGGAGGTAGATGGACAGGACCTGGGCCAATGAGAGCATTCTGTCCCACCTCCTCTCCCCACCCTAACCACAGTGATTGGTTCAGGGAGGGGCATGTGACTCAAGCTGGACCAATGAAGAGTCAGCCCTGGGAGTTTGGCTGGAGCTCTTGGGGAATAGGCTATGTTCTTCCCATGGGGATGGCCAGGCAAGTGGGATGTGAGCCTGGAAATACAAGAGAGTGAGGCCGATGCAGAGGAGTGGAGCCTGGGGCTCCATGCGGCCCTGGATCACGCTGGGCCCTGACGCTGCTCTTCCGTGAGCTCATAGTTCACTCTGTGGCATAAGCCCGTTTGAGCTGTGATCCCGCTACCTGCGACAAAGAGCGTCCTGATGGGTTCACGCAGCTTCTCCCTCAGCCAGAGGCGTGGCCGCAGGAACTGCCCCTAACCGCCAGGACAGGCAGGGTTTCTAGGTCTGAGATCCACCAGCAAAGGCGGGGGCTTCCATGCACCAGGCGGCCAACATCCCGATCCTGGGGAGCGAGCGTGAGCCATGGGCTCCCCCAGCTTCCCCCCAACCCTGCCGCCAACAAGTCAACTGCAACCCGCGTGGGACGGAGGGGAACCGCCCCGCAGGGTTTCTGGGCTGTAACTGTCATGGAAGTGGACTGGCAGGCCTTCTTCCACAGCCCTGCCGGGTGGGTTTGAACCGCCAACCTTCTGGTTAGTACTCGAGTGCAAACCGCCTGCTCCTCAGGAATCACACAACCCCAACCTGCCTTATGGCCCGTTCTCTAGTGAGGCCCCGTGCCTCAGTTTACTGATCCACATCCTGACTCCACGGCTACTCGTTATCTGTTTGCTACAGTCAGACCTTCAGAGTGTCCTCCACACTGCTGGGCAAGACCCCCAACGGCCAACCCCGACCCGCCAGCCTCCTCCTGGTCCCTGGGACTGAGCCTGCCCCCGGACTTCTCCCCTCTCCCCTGGGGCCCCAGCTTTGCCTCTACGCCTCCTGTGGCCTGCCTTATCTCTGCACCCGCGTCACCCCGCAGTCTCTGGCCTTCTTCCTTAGCCTCTGTCCCTGACTCCCCGCCCCTCAAGCTCCCCATCATGCACCCCTCTGCCCGGGGCTTTGCTGGTGACGCTCCTCCGCCACTCCCCTGGGTGGGGTCACAAGGTTTGCCCTCAAATGGGGAGGTGGGTGAGGAGGCTACCCCTGGAACAAGGTCCCATGCCTCCCTCCCTCTGCTTTGAAGTTCCTTCTCAAACTCCCAGCCTCCAGTCTCCTCCCAGTCCATCCCTCAAGGCCCCAGAGCTGGTACCATTCCTCCCCTGTTGACAACCCTTCACAGTACCCCAAACCAAACCAAAACCCACTGCACTGCAGTGAAGTCTATTCCGACCCACAGCGCCCCTAGAGGACAGAGTGGAACTGCCCACAGGGTTTCCAAGGCTGTCAATCTTCACAGAAGCAAAGCCCAAACCACACCCACTGCCCTGGAGTCCATTCTGACCCACAGCGCCCCTAGAGGACAGAGTGGAACTGCCCCACAGGGTCTCCAAGGCTGTCAATCTTCAAGGAAGCAGACTGTCTCATCTTCCTCACGTGGAGCTACTGGTGGGTTCAAACTGCTGACCTTTGGTGTGCAGCCTGGCACTAAACCCCTGCAACCCCAGGGCTCCTTCATGACTCCCCAGCACCCCTAAAGTCTCAGGTCTCCGACAAACCCCGGCCTCTCTCGGCCCCACACCAGTGTTTTTCTAGACGTCCCGGCAGGCTCATCACACCAGCCATGTGGCAGCGCCTTCTCCTAAACCACAGGCTGGTTTCCCATCTTGGCACTACCAGGTCCACCTCCGGCACCCTCCTCCCTCCCTCGGCCTCTCTGTCCCCACAGCCCCGGCTCCCCTTGTCCTTGTCCACACGGCCCACTGCCCCAGGCTCTTCAGTCTCACCCAGTAGCCCCTCAAGGGGTCTGAAACTCGGAGCTGACTGCATGCCCCGGCTCAACCCTGACGATGCCAAGCCGGCAGCCTGGAGGTGTGACCGCCCTTGGTCGGGGCCGCCTCCAGCCCCAGCCCCCCACGCAGGGCCCTACGGGCAGGTGGGGGCGGGGCACACCTACCTGCTTGCCCAGCAGCACCAGGCTCACCTCCTCTTTCTCTGCCAGCTTGGCCAGGACCCGGGCCACCTGCAGGGGACCCAGGCGATCGGCCTCCGCGGCCGGCACCTCCACGTGGATGCCCCGGTCAGCGCCCATGGCCAGGGCAGTGCGGATGGTCTCCTGCCCAGGGGAGACGGGGCTCGATTCCGCTTCCACGCGCAGGGGGCGCCCAGGACCCCACCGCCCGGCCACGGCGGGGCCCCCAGCACCTGGCACTGCGCGGGCCCGCAGCTGACTGCGATGACTTCCTTCACCAGCTTCTTCTCCTTGAGCCGCACGGCCTCCTCCACGGCGATCTCGCAGAACGGGTTCATGGAGTGCTTCACGCCGTCCGTCACCACGCCCGTCTTGTCCGGCTTCACCCGGACCTGCGGAGGAGCCAGGAGCCCCGAGAGCAGAGAGGCAGGGGGTCAGCAGGGGCTCCGCGGACGCGGGGCCCCGCCCACGGGCCCGGTGGCCACGCCCACCCGCCCCTCCTGGGCGGGGCCGGGCCAGAACGCGCCCCGCCTCTGCCGCTCTGTCGTCATGGCGACCTTGTACAACAGAAGGAAAACAGCGCCACCTTCGCGGGCCTCGCGCCAATCAATGCCTGGCACTGAGGGCTCCCCTCCTTTCCCGGCCGCTCGGCTTCACCAGACACGATCCGGTCCCTCCTGACGACACGTCCGAAGCAAGCAAGCGGAGGCCTCAGATAACAGTCTGGACCCCACGGGATTTCCAGCTGATCGTCAGCCTTTTCTCGCGCGTCTCTCTTAATCTGGAAGCTCCGTTGAAACCTGACCGCCACGGGCGGCCTGCTGGTGGTTGGGATACGCCTGGCGTAGCTTCCAGAATCACAGCCACACACCCGCCATCACAGCACGACGGACAGGCGGGTGGGATATCGTAGGCACGTGCCAAGTATTTACAATTAAATAAAACCACCACTTCAATACGAGGCGCAGTTTAGAATACTTGCCCTTATATTATACAGGACACGCTGACATGTTCCCAGGAGGGCTTGGGGAAGAGGCTGGCCCTCCACGTTGATTTCAGGACCCATCAGTGTGGTCACCTTGTTTAACGACCACTAGCCCAGAAGGCTTCTGTCTGCGAACGGGCAAGGCGGGAGGCAAGCAACCCCACTCACCCCTTCCCTAAGCACCCACTGCGTGCCTCCAGCGTGTCACACTGGTGGCTGGCGTGTCCTGTAATGCCGGGGCCAGCTATGCCGCCGGGATCTCAGATACCAGCAGGGTCGTCCACAGTGGACGGGTGCCAGGGGAGCTTCCGGACTAACAGGCTCGGAAGAAAGCCTGGGTATCTATGTTTGAACAGCAGACAGAGTCCAAGAGAACGCCGACGGGTGAGACGCGTAGGGCAGCAGCCGGCAACAGTGCGGAAGCGGAAATAGATCAAGGACCTCCCCCGGAACTCGGACTTCCGGCCCCTGAACTGTCAGAAAAGAAGTGTCTGCTGTTCCAAGCCACTCACTTGGCGTGTTTTCTTTTGACGGCAGCACGAGCTAGGGCACTCTATTTAAAATGCATCGCTGCTAACCCTCCTCGTCCCGTTTAATTCTTCCCATAGCACCGGCCACCCTGACGCACCCCACCCTCTCCTCACGGACATGGTGAGGTTCCAAAGGCGAGGTCGTTATGCGGAAATCGACGTTATGCGAAAAGGGAGGATGACCACGTCTGCTCGCAAAACGGGTGTGTGTGTGTGTGTGTGTGACAACATCATTCCCTACCTGCCAAACCACTGACAAGCATGGTCCCGCCAAGCTGCCACGTGACCTTGACCTTGACCACCACAGCCAGCCACCTGGCTTCACACCTCGGGGTTGGTCACTGCCGGATCTACGTCATTCATGTGCAAAAAAGTCGGACAGCTCTTTCACCGCTGTTGTAAAAGCTAAACGTTGGGCCATAAGACAGACCATAGCGAGGAGAAGGTCTACACACACCACGCTCCTGTGCTCACCACTCATCTAGATGTTTATCTCCCCACTAGATGGCAATGTTGTCTGTCTTGTTCACTATCGTACCCTCAGCACCCAGATCAGTGCCTGGCACACAGTAGGTGCACGAGTACTTGTCGAATGTAGGAATGAATGAACGAGGGCTTCCTCATTGGAGTTACCGCTACCGCTACCTGCACACCAACATTCACAGCAGCGCTTGTCACAACGCCAAAAGGTGGGAACATTCCCTAACGTGGCCCTTCTAGCCAGTTTTTGTGACTCCCACACCATGACTGGATGGGACGGTGCAAATAAGGTATTGGGGATCCACCAAGGGGATCGGACAGCCTGCTAATAGTGCAAATAAGGGACATGGAACCCTTGTGGGGGTGGGACCATGCTAATAAGGTGCATAGA
>NW_006922352.1:345427-347951 GCF_000298275.1 Orycteropus afer afer
TCCTACTTCCGTAGTGATACTGCCTCGGAAACCCAAGGAGGGGTCGCTATGAGTCGGGGCCGACTCCACGGCACATAACAACAACAACAACAAAGCCTGAGGGATTGTGTCTGATTCACTGCTGTCCAGACCTGCTTCCCTTTGGGGACAAGTCAGGCCTTCAGACGCTGCCCTCTACCCCTTCCATGGAGAAATTAAGAACACACTGTGGGTTCAGGGGAAGAATTCTCCCACTCCACGCAGAAGATCAGAGTTCGATTCCCGGCCAGCCACCACCCGTCTGTCGGTAAAGCTTGCTACGATTCTGAGCCGGTTTCAACGGAGCTTCTAGACTAAGACAGTTGGAAGAAAGATCTAGTGCACTACTTCCAAAAGTAGCCAATAAAAACTCTGGATCACACCGCTCGATCTGGTTGTATATGGGGTCGCTGTGAGTCGGGGCTGACTCTGTCGCAGAGATCGTCCTAGCTCAGGCTTCCTGCCGCACCCCGTGGCTATGTAGGGTAAAGGTACCCTCTGGTTCCCACAGTGCCCTGTGTGACCTCAGTGAGAATAGAGTCTGCGTACTAAGTCAATTCAGCAATGAATGCAGCCTAGGGGTGGAAGCGAGGAGCCAACAAGCCTTGGATTGGACTCTGGGCCCTACTCGTTCCTAACTGAGTGACCGCTCTGTGCCTCAGTTTCTCCGCATGTCAAACATGGGGAAACGGGGGAACGTGGTCATGACCCCAGAGGGTCCCGTGTCCGAAGGACCAGGGATCGAATGTCAGAACCGCACAGTCCTTGGCCTTGGCCCCCAGGTGTGATTTGGACTTGTGGGGCAAGAGCAACAGAGAGCAAAGATTACAAGATCCCTCAAGTGTGCACACGTGATCCCTGAAGCACACGGCCGCGGGGTTCAGGGAGATGGGAAGGGGGACCCGGTCACCTTCACGGCGAAGTCGATGACCCTCTTGACACCCACGAGCGCACGCAGCTCCGCCATCTTCCCGCTGCCACCGCCCAGCCGGCCGGGTTAATCCGCACCCTCCGCCTGTGGCCCGCGCCGGCCAGATCCTCCGCCCCATCCCTCTCTGCGCCTGCGCACCGCCCCACCAGCCAATCCACTGCCGCGGTTCCCGCCCCCGGGACAGAGGCCCAATCAGGCCAGGGGGAGGGAGGTGCCCAAGTGGATGCGGACCAATGAGACGCAGAGAGGCGGGACCCGGAAGGAGAGTAGGGGGAGAGCTTTGTGGCCGGGAACTAGGAGAAAGGTCGTTCCGGGAAGAGCAGCCCGCGGGGACTGGAAATCCTTTCCATTTTCCTAGACTCTTCCCAATATTTCTGGATCGTCCTTCACTTTCCAGTTCCCTCCCTTCTTCCTTGCTCTCCTCGGCACAGAAGCCTTGTTCCCACGCCCACCCCGTGCCCGTGTCCCCATGCTCCCCGCCCACTTGTTCCCACGCCCATCCCGTGTCCGTATGTGCACGCCCGTGTCTCCCGTGTCCGTTTCTCCCTGTTCCCTCCATTCCGTGTTTCCTGTCCCCTCATATCCGCGTCGCCCCCGCATCCGTGCATCCACAACTTCCCCATACGCCTACGTCCACTTATCAAGTGCCCAAATCCAGGCCCCTTGTCCACTCTGTGTTCCTGCCTCCTCGTCCGCGTCCACCGAGTCTCCACGTTCCGTGTTCATGTTCTCATGTCCTCCCTGCGTCCGCACGACCCCAGAAAGACGCGCGGAGCCGCGGCGGGAGAAGCCGTTGCTTTATTCCGCCCAGGCCGGCCGCGGTCACAGGCACACGGGGAATCCGCTGATGGCGTCGGTACTCTGCATGATCATATCCGCCAGCAGAAAGCACAGGCCTGGCGGGAGGGGAGCGGAGGGAGGTAGGTCCTGGGCAGGTAACAGGGCGGGCCCCGGGGTCTAGGGTTTTGCTGCTCGGAGGGCGTCTCTGCCGGGTCGAGGGGGGCGTGTCTTGGGTCGGGAGCAGGGTCCCTGGGAAGTTGCTGTGAGGTTTCCAGGGAGGAGGGCAGGGTGGGTGGGTGAGGGGTCTCTGGGCAGTCTTCTCTACCCCGCAGTCCAGGTTACCCGCGAGAACAGAAAAAGGTAAAGCCAGCCACCCCGAAAAATAGGACCAGGAGAAGAAGACGTCGGACTTCCACGCATCCTTCACGGTGTAGCCTGTCATAGCGATCAGCAGCAGCAGCCCTGGCCCCCGCACGCCGGGCACGTGAGCGCGGCCTGGTGAGGCTACACTGAAGCCTCAGCCCAGACCGCGCGCTCCATTCGTCTCCGCCCCCTTCTGACCCGCCCCGCCCCTTTGTGTTAAGGCCACGCCCCTCTTCTTCCCGCCCCGCCCGTGGCCCTGCCCTCCGTTCCAAGTCCCGCCCCCTCTAACCCGCGCAGCCCCCCAGCCTTCAGGCCACACCCCTCTCCTTCCCGCCCCGATCCTGGCCCTGCCCTCTTCCAGCTCCGCCCCTCTCGGGTCCTGCTCCCTCCTCTCGGCTCCCGCCCTGCTCCTGAAGCCCCGCCCCCTAGCCC
>NW_006922352.1:348776-349660 GCF_000298275.1 Orycteropus afer afer
CCCCAAGACACCTCTCATCCCCCCCACTTCTCCCCCAGCACCCCTGCTTGGGGCCTCTATTTCTGGGGACCTGGAGACCCCCTCCCTCAGGCCTTCTCTTGTCCCCTTAACGCCCCCTGACTGGAACCTTTATTCCTGGGGACCTGGTACCCCTCCCTCAGGTCCTCCCATATGCCAGACCCCGCCCTGCAACCCCGCCTGGGCACAGGGGCCCCTCCGCACAGCAAGACTCTCCTGCTTCTTCGTAGAAACCTACTCGGGCCCCACAGACCTCCCCCAGTGGAATCCCCCTTCGGCCCCAACAGCGCCCCACCTCCCGTGCACACATCCACACACCTAAGTGACTCACACTGGGCTCCCCGGGGCTTCCTAGACACCGAGCCCAGAGGGGTGGGGGGAGGGAAGCTGGTCTCTGTGAGGCAGGAGTTCCAGAACCTTCCTCCCCAGGGGCCATTTAAAGGGATAATGCTCCCTGCCCCGCTCCTAGCAGCCTGAGGGCCGTGCCACGGTAGGTCAGCGGAGGAACCCCACAAGCTCCCCGGGTCTGTGCCCTCGAGGTCCCTTCATCTGTGCTCCCCTCCTCCCTCCGCCTCTAAACGCTGGTGTGGCTCGAGGAGCCTGCCTTCACCTGGTAACCAGGTGACCTGGCTCACTGTCTCCTATGGTCCTGCCACCATTCATGTTCTGACAGCAACTAAAACCCCCTTCTCCAGACTTTGGTTCCATCTAACCGCCCCTGCGGGAGAAAGATGAGGTAGTAGGCGGCCATAAAGATTGACAGCCTCGGAAACCCTGTGGGGCAGTTCCCCTCTGTCCTCTAGGGGCGCTGTGAGTCAGAATGGACTCCACGGCAGTGGGTGTGGTTTGGGCTTTGCTTCTGTGAA
>NW_006922352.1:349820-358709 GCF_000298275.1 Orycteropus afer afer
ATTGCTGGAGTCGCGGGTGATTCCATGGTTAACTCGCTGAGCTTCTAACTGAAAGGCTGCAGGTTCAATTCCAGCCACGGACGCCTCAGAATAAAGACCTGGAGATCTCTCCTGAGCCTCAGGCACCAGCCTTACCTGCCCCTGGGTGTCTCTCAGACCTGGCAAGTTCAACCATGTCCCAGCTGAGGTCAGCATCTTCCACCAAACTGGGGACAGCCACCACCCTCCCCCCAGACGCACTCCCCTTCCCTCCACAAAGCCCTTGCACGCCCAAGACTTGTTCCTCCTGCCCCTGCATTCTCTGTCGGGCTCATTCCTTCCCATCTCATGCGCTGGGCCCGAGTCTCTTCCACATGTTTTATTACCAAGGTCTCCCTAACCTCCCGACCTCCCTGCAGACCCTGAGGGGTCTGTCTGACCCCCAGCGCTGACACTGTCCCTCCTCTGCTCACAGTCTTCTCCTGGCTCCCCATCACGCTCAGGAGAAAGTCAGGTGTGGCCACCACACACCTCCCCACTCTCCCTTTGTAGCACCCCCCACGTCCTCCATTCCAGTCCCCAAGCATCACTCATCCTACAGGCCCATCCACCTGGATGACCACAGTCTCTGGGTGCTGCAGTGGTTAACCTCAGCTGCTGAGTGAAAGGTTCACCCGGACTCCTCGGAAGAAAAGTCTGCTGATGTACTTAGAACAAATCGGCCTCTGAGAGCCCTGTGGGTCACAGCTGTAGTCTGGCACACGCAGGGGTGCCCTGAGTTGGAGCTGACTCGGTGGTGAACGCCGCCCCCACCAGCGGGAGCGCCTGGTCCTTAGCCGTCAGGGAGTTCCTAGAACCCCTCTCCTCAGAAGGCTTTGCTGTGTGGCCTGTCTGGAACTGCCACCTGCCCTAAACTGCCAGGCTCTGGCGGGCCTGCTTGGTCTCAGCCACGTCTGCCTCCCCAGCATGGCCCAGCAGAGGGGACAGTCAGGCAATGCCAAGTGGGAAGAGAATGAATGAAACGGACAACGAGGAAGACGACGCACACAGGATCGGAGAGAAAGAGGGGACTAGGGCCAGGAAGGACGTACAGGAGAGGGGTGGGGACAGAAGGAACAGGCCCAGAGGCCGGGAGAGGAGGACACTGGGCCATGCCTGTGTCCACACTGGTTCCCCTGTGGGAAGGGCAGGCTTTGAGTCCTTCGCCATGAAGCTGATCTTGGTTGACTCCTACCTGGGTGAAATGAACCTCAGGATAGCCAGATCCCAGCCATTTTTTTTTGTTGTTGTTGTTGTTGAATGAAGGAAGGAACAAGTGAAGGGGTGGGGAAGGACTAGGAGGGCGTGAGGAACGGAGGCTCAGGGATGTCTGTGACTCCCGATGGCTTCCGGAACACCACTCCCAGACGCGTCCTGCTGTTCTCGGCTTCCTGCTCACAGAGTGTCATAGCCAGACGGGCGGGCACAGTAGGCACTCAGACTCAGAGAACCTGAGGTGGCCAGAGAGAGGGGTGAGCATTTGCTCCGCACTTGCTCCTTCAGATCCTCTGATTAGACGCCCGCCCCCCAAGCTCCCGGGAGGCGGGGGGGTGGGGGGAGGATCACAGTCACCTGTACACAGCAAGAGGACACACGAGACCCAGCCCAGGTAGAAGGACCAGCCGAAGGAGTCCTGGAGCTGGGACAAGCCATCCTGGTTCGAGTGCTCGCTGGTGTACACCACCATGGCCACCGTCATGAAGAGAGCTGGGGACAAGGACGAGAGAGACGGTTCGACGGGCGCTCCCCACCCCGCGCAGCCCAACCCCGCAGGGTCCTTACCTGCTGCAAGGACTATGATGGTGGAGACCAGGAGACCACGGCTCGGGCTGGACAGCAGGGGCATGAAAGTCAGGCCCAGGATGATCAAGGACAGCAGGGCCCCCAGCGAGGCCAGGACGGTGAAGGCCTGAGTCACGTGGATGTATTCTGCTTGGAGAGGGGACCTCTAAGTGCCTGTCGCCACGGGTCAGTCTCCCTCAAGAGACTTGTGTCCCCCCTCTGCCCAAAAGATGCGTGGAGGTCTTAACACCTGGGATCTGTAAACGTGACCTTGTTTGCAAATACGGTCTGCCTCTGGAGATGTTCTGCACTAAGTTAATGAGGTCACGTGGGCTTCCCTAGAGGGGACCCAGGGCTAAGCAAAAGGTTGGTGGTTTGAACCTACCCACAGGCACCTTGGAAGCTGTTGATCTCCTGAAAGATCACAGCCGTTGGAGAGCCTTTGGGGCCCACCCAGTTCTGTTCTGCAACACGTGGATCTCCAGGCGTCTGAATCAATCAACTGGAAGGAGACTGGTTTTGGTTTGCTTTGGTTTAATGAAGCCATAACAGACTAGGGTGGGTCCTAATTCCTTCTTAGCGATGTCTGATCAAAAGGAGGACAGACATGGAGACAAAAACCACACCGAGGGAGGACAGGCACCATGTGAAGATCTTTTTAGAAACCAAGGGTAACCTGGGCCTTCCAGAGGCTGGGAGACACAAGGCAGAATCTTCCCTAGAGTGAGCCGGTGCCCATGCCACAGATCGCTGGCCTCCATAACTGTAAGGCAACACAGTCCTGGCCACCAAAGCCACCCACTTTGACGTATTTTGTCATAGCAACCCTGGCTGACTAAGAGAGCCCACTCCCCTTACCTGCCACTGGGCCTTTCAGCCAGAGGCCCGCATGAATTGAAAAGTGGGGGCCCTTGACCTCGACCCACCAGTCTGTGCTCATAGCAGTGAGGGTGACCACCAGGCCCAGGGAGCCAGCCAGCAGGGCCAGGGTCCGGTGGGGCTCCATGGTGGCACGTGCAGGGTTTCTGGGTCCGGAGGGATGGCGAGGCCAGAGGACTGGTCTCCTGGGTCCCCAAGAGAGTAGGAGGTTGTGCAGACGAGCTCCCGGGTCCTCCCAGCTCACGAAAAGCCAGCAAGCAGTAGGGGCTGCTGGGAGTCCCTGGCTCGGTTTCACACAGTTCTGGGTGGTGGAGAGCTTCACACACCCTCCCTTCCTGAGGCCTTACCATCAAGTCCTCCCTCCCCGAGTTCTGGCTCCGCTCAGAGTGTGTGATGGGGGAAGGCACTGAAGGTGGCGAAAGATGGGTGGTTTAGGTGGCGGTTTGCAGGCCCTGTCTCTCTGTCTCAGCTTCCGTAACTACCCTTCCCCCTGGAGCCCTCAACACCACAGGGGGCTTCCTGGAAGAGAGGAGATAGAGCTTTGGGGGCCCCGAGGTGTCTGAGGTCAGGATGTGAGTGAGGCGGGAGGGGGATGTGGCCAGAGGGGACAGTTGGGACCTTGTCATGCTTTCCTGTGGGTACTGCAACTTTCCGCACCGGGAGAGGGGGCCTCAGATCCAGGGTCCCCATAAAGGGAAGAAACCAAAGGCTGGGCCCCTGGAATTGGAGGAGGAGGGGGCTGGGGGCTCGAGAACTAAGACTCCGGTGCCTGAGGTAGGAGGGACTGGGGGCTCCGGGTCCCTGGTGCCTGGTTTGGGCTTAAACCCAGGGTAGGCAAAGGATGGTCACAGTTCTGAAAAAGTTCAAGGAAAGGCAGACACACCCACGATCTCAACTGAGAACTGAACGCAGAGGCAACTCTGCCTGTGATGTGGCCTCCACCAAGGTGAAGGCCATCACCTGGATCCGGTACCTGAGGACGGGGGGCTGCAGGCTGTCCAAGCACTTGCCTCCCCCTCCGCCTCTGGTATCGGGTTCTGGTCAACCACTCCCCTGTGAGCAGGCATCAGGCAAAGCTTCTACAACCCAGGAGGCCCAGGCAGACTAGACCTCCACGGAGCGGTGAACGGCCCAGGAGAAGACCTCTGCCTGCCATGAAGGTGACCTGAGTCAGCCCCCCAGGACAGGTGGCAAAGGGGAGAGCCAGCGGTGACCCAAGAGACCTGGCCCCTCCTGTATTAGTGACTCTGGTTGGAGGCCCCCGTCCCTCACCCATACCCTCACCAGTGAGGTGACTGGCTGCCCCTGAGAGCGGCAAAGGTGTGTAGCCTTCCAGCAGTGGAGGTCATGAACATAGGGGACCCCTGCCTTAATGGCCATGGCCTCTGTGAGGAACATCAGGACACGCTTCAGGAAGTCTGGGCCATGGGCGTGTGCTGGACGGAGACTCAGAGCACAGAGTCCGTCCTTAACCCCAGCTCCCACTTCAAACACATCCCATCCTCATCTCCAAACTTAACTCCATCCTCATTCCCCTGGTGGTGCAGTGCGTATGGCATTGGACTGCTAACCAGAGGTGGGCAGTTCAAACCCACCCGCTGCTCTGCGGAAGGAAGATGGGGCAATCTACTTCTGGGAAGATTTACCACCTCAGAAACCCAATGGCGGTCTCTGTGAGGCAGAATTGACTCAGAGGCAGTGAGTTTGCTTTTGTTTTGGTTGGTCCTCACGCCTATCCCCACCTCCACCACATTTCCAACTCTAAGCCCAGTCCCACGCCCAGTTCTTTCGCTCTTCATGTTTCTCTGCAGTCCCTCGACTTCCCACCTCAACGTGACCCTCTTCGTTTTTGGTTTATCCTCTCCCACGTCCAGGCCTGACCTTGTTGCCAATTTCCCCAAGTCCCACCACCACCACACACGTGTACACGCATTACCTGTACCTGGCTCCAGCAGGTCACTGTACACATAGGCACCACAGGCTGGCCATAGGGCCAGGTTCCTGGTGCCCCTTGGCACACATACCTCAAGTGAGTATGGGCAGATGAAGGACGCCAAGAAGAGCTCAGAGCAGAAGCAGCTGAACTTGACCTTGAAGGTGGAATTACCCAGCATTATCTCCAACCCCACGCTAAACAAAGCTTGGCTTGTAGCCATCACCAGAGGGAAAGGTTCCTTTGAAAGCTTTTCCTTTTCATTTATTTTTTCTTTTTTTTTTATTGTGATCTGGGTGAAAATTGACAGAGCAAATCCACTTTCCACACAGCAGTTCACATACACTTTGTCTCACGACATTGACCACAGTTTCCCACAATGCAACAGCTCCCCTCCTACTTCCTCTCGATAGTTACCTCTTCCCTGCATCCATCCCTCCATGCACCCCTGCCCCCTGCTAAAGCTTTTCTTGATGTCCTGTTGTGTCCCAATAGTTGATTCACGAAGGGCTCTTATCAGTTTTGTCCAAGCCCTATCCGTTTTTTGTTTGTTTTGTTTTTCCTGAATCACCCCAAGTCTTACCCAGTTTCCTCCGGCGCCTCCCAGCCTCTTCCAGACTCAGGAACTTCTCAGCAGCTCCTACCTGTGCACTTGATTTCTTTCAATATGTCTTTTCACTGTTACAAGAGCCTAACAGCTCTTCTGGGGTTCACAAGTCTTTCTAGAGAATTGTTGAACCTGAAGGTGGTCTTGGGGACCCCTGAACTGCAGTGAGTGAGGAGGGATGGAGTCAGAGAAGAAATGCGGCCAAAACACATAATGTTTTGCAGGGCCATTGGTTGACATTAACTTTTCCTCTGAGATGGGAGCCACTGAAGGGCTTGGAGTTAGGAGTGATAGGTACTGAAGACTGGGCAATCTACTTCCGTAGAGATACTGCCTCGGCAACCCAAGGAGGGGTCGCTATGAGTCGGGTCCGACTCCACAGCACATAACAACAACGACAACAACAGGTACTGAATAGTGTTTCACCCAGACTTCATCTGGATGCTGTGGGATGGGGGTGGTATCTTAGTAACCCAGTGTTGCTCTAACAGAGAGGCCACCAAGTGGGTGGCTCTGAAGGCTAGAAATTCATTTTCTCACAGTTGTTGTTGTTGTTATGTGCCGTCGACTCGGGCCAACTCATAGCGACCCCTCCTTGGGTTTCCGAGGCAGCATCTCTATGGAAGTAGATTGCCCAACCTTCCTTCTGAGGAGTGGCTGGTGGGTTTGAACTGCCAGCCTTCTGGTTAGCAGTCAAGGGTCTTGGGCACTATGCCACCAGAGAAGTCCACATTCGTGGTGTGACTCTAGGGCAGGTCATTTGTTGTCTATTTGAGCTTCTAGTAACTAAGCCATGGTCCTTTCAGTGTCCTCATGTGCATGTGAGAGCTGGACAACGACTAAGGAAGACTGTAGAACAATTGATGCCTTTGCCTTGTGGTGTTGGAGAAGAATACTGAATGTGCCAGGGGCTGCTGGAAGAACCAACAAGTCTGTCTTGAAGGAAGTCCACCCAGAATCGAGAATGGCCAGACTTCATCTCTCACTCATACTTTGGTCATGTTGTCTGGAGAGACCAGTTCCTGGAGAAGGAGAGGGTCAGGAAAAAAGGGGAAGACCTTCAATGAGATGGATGGACACAGTGGCTGCAAAGGTGGGTTCGAACACAGCAGGGTTTCAAGGATGGTATGTGACCAGGCAGTGTTTTGTTCTGTTGTACATAGGGTTGGTATGAGTCAGAGTTGACTCAAAGACACCTGACACCAACAGTGATTAGCAGTCTGGGGGGTTCCTGGGTTTGTGACTAGGGCTGTCTCCCTTTTCTTGCAGTTGTGGCTGTCTTTCCCAAGTCTCTTTGTCTATCTCTTTGTCACTACTCCTCTTTGTATCACTCAGAAGTAATTAGATTCAGGACACATTCCATACCCACATGGCCTCGAGACATAACAAAGACAATTCTATTTCCAGAGAGGATTACATCCACAGGTAGGGGGTATGAGTCATATATATGCATTTTAATTTTTATTGTGATTTGGGGGAAAGTTGACAGCAGATTCATTTTCCTTACAGCAGCTCATACACGCTTTGTTTCATGCATTGACTGCAATTCCCCACAATGTAACAGCTCTTTTCCCACTTCCTCCCTGTAGTTACCTCTTCCCTGTGTCCTTCTTTCCTATGCATGCCTGCCCCCCAAGGTATCTTCCTGTGCAAACACTGCCCTTCTGTTCTCCCATGCTTGGTCATTCTAAAGAGTGTATCTACTTGAAGTAAATGTTCACACCATATGCCTGTCTATTGTTTGGCTGGAAGCCACCGGAGTGAGATCAATTCCAGACCTGAAGGGTAACTGGAGGCCATAGTTTTGGGGGTCTCACCAGGCTCTATCAGCCCAGTAAACCAGGCCTTTTATTATTACTGTTATTGTTTTGAGTTTTGTTCCACATTGTTCTCCCTCTCTATCCAGGATCTCCTGCACTGATCCCCCTCCAAGTGGTTGACAGTGGTAGCCAGGCACCACCTAGTTCTCCTGGTCTCACGGCCATACAGGCTGAGGGTCGCATAGTCTACCAGTCCCTTGGACTAATTGTTTCCATGTGTCTTTGGTTTTCTTCATTCTTCTTTGCTCTGGACGAGGAGAGACCCATTGTTGCATCTAGATGGCCACTTGCAAGCTTTAAAGACCCTAGTTGATACTCACCAAAGTAGGATGTAGAACAATGTTTTTGTATAGTGTGTTATGCCAGTTGAGCTTGATGTCCCCTGTAACCATTCCAACCCATATTTTTTGTGGAACACAGAATTCCACGTTTCACAAATTCAATCCATGTTGTTGTTGTTAGGTGCCGATGAGTCCTTGTTCATGGGGGAGACCGCATGTGAGGGAGTAGAAATGCCTCATTGGGTTTCCTAGGCTGTAACCTTTATGGAAAGGAGCTCTGGTGGCAAGGTGGTTAAAGCATTTGCCTGCTAACCAATAGGTGGGCTCTTTGAACCCATCAGCCTCTCTATGGGAGAAAGATAAGGCAGTCGGCCTCTAAACATTGACAGTCTTGGAAACGCTGTGAGGCAGTTCCACTCTGTCCTCTAGGGGCGCTGTGAGTTGGAATTGACTCCCTGTAGTGGGTGTGGTTTGGGCTTTGCTTCCCTAGAGATTGACAGCCTGGGAAACCCTGTGGTGCAGTTCCACTCTGTCCTCTAGGGGCGCTGTGAGTCGGGATTGACTCCATGATGGTGGAATTTAGTATTAAATGGAAGCAGTTCTTCGGGACTTTCTCCAGCAGAGCTGCTCGATGCATTTGGACCATCAGCCTTTCAGTCCTCAGCGGGGCATTTAACCTCTCCACCATCAGAGCTCCCAACTGCTGGCAAAGGCAGAAGCAGGCAGGCCAGTTAGCAGGCTGTTGCAATAACCAGGTGCGAGATCAAGATGGCGTAGACCAGGCTGGCAGCTGTAGATGAATGATAAAGAGCCCAGTTCTAGATAAAATATCGAGACGGAGCCAACACTATGGGTACTTCCCAACTTGTGACAGGGTCCATTCCAGCGACTCGTAAGTCAATTCTAACGTAAGTCCACTACCTCATTTTTTTATTTTGTATTTTTTTAGTTTTCATTATTGCCTTTTATTATCAGTATCTTTCTCAATCTGATCTTTGGGGTATGGAAACATTACATATAAACTTACAGATATGATGACATATGCAAATTACACTCTGCAACACTGTACGTAGCACCTATTACTCATAAAAAACAAAACAAAACAAAAAAAAACACTGCCATTGAGTCGAATCCGACTCATAGTGACCCCTCCTTGGGTTTCTGAGGCAGTATCTCTATGAAAGTAGATTGCCCAGTTGTCCTTCCGAGGAGTGGCTGGTGGGCTTGAACCACCAGCCTTCTAGTTAGCAGTCAAATGCCTTCGGCACTGCACCACCAGAGAAAAAATAAACTACTGTCATCAAGATCTTGACTCATAGCACTGGTTCTGGTTTCCTAGTGCCGCTCCGATGAGAATGTACCACCAATGGGATGACCTTAACAAACAGGAGTTTATTCTTACAATGTGGAGGCGTTAAGGCCAAGTTCAAAGTGCCAAGCTCTAGGGACTGGGTGAAAGCCCCTCAACCTTGGGGTCCAGCTCTGCCTCCTGCTCCCGGCCCACTGGAGCTAGAGGCGTTTCTTCACTCAGACAGCTACTGGCTGCTGAGGCTGAGAAGCCCCAATGTT
>NW_006922352.1:359251-360494 GCF_000298275.1 Orycteropus afer afer
CCCAAACCACACCCACTGCCGTGGAGTCCATTCTGACCCACAGCGCCCCTAGAGGACAGAGTGGAACTGCCCCCAGGGTCTCCCAGGCTGTCAGTCTTAACCCAAGCAGATTGCCTCTTCTTTCTCCCATGGACCGACTGGTGGATTCCAACCCCGACCTTTTGGTTTGCAGCCAAGCACTTTAACCACTGTGCCACACCGTAACTAGCACACGTTGTAAGTTGGGGAGTTGTATTTGCTCATAGATCAGACGTGTGATCTGAGATAAGTGTGTGAACAATGGCCAACACGGGCTAATTTCCACAATGGGAAGATAACTCACATCCACACTGTCCCCCTGCATCAGTGCTACACCAGCCCCCCGCGTGGCCCTTTCTATCTCTGACCTTGACCACCCAGAGTCTGGTCTCTACAGGTTAGGACTCCGCCCTTCCAGCCCTGCCAAATAGGAACCGCCAGCCTCTCTGTGGGTTCTCACTGCCCTCCCTCCCCCGCCAAGTTCAATCGCTGGCCAGACTGAGTCACGGAAACAATTAGCAAGAGTGACAGTTAGTCATTTGTTATAAACAGGAAGGACACAGGCGAAGAGACTCATCGACAAGGCCTGGGAGGGGTCCCAGCCAGTCCCTTCCACTGTCCCCAGGGGTGTGTGCACCGGGATGCACCATCCTCCCCAGGATGTATGCTCCTCCTGTCTACGTCGACCCCCACCTCTTTTCTCGGTCTCCTGCCCACCCCCCTCCAACCCCAAGCCTAGCCTCACTCTCCACTCCCATCCCCTACTCATCCTCACTCCCAGCTCCACCTCCACTCAATCCCAACCCACCTCCAAGCCCAGGTCTATTTCCCACTCTAACCTGCCCCATCCCCAACCCCACTAGCTCACACTGATCCAGGAAGCCCCCCCAAAGTCCAGGGCCCCCTAATCATTGGGACGTCACTGAATATGTTTCACAGAGGCCTTAAAACAGAGTGAAGATCAGTCCAATCAATGAATATTCATGACTGCATCATGCCCCCTCCCTTCCTGCAGTCCCTCAGATGCGGGGGTCTGTGTAGCCCCTACTGCCTGGTGGGTTCAGACAAAAAAACAAAACAAAACAATCCCACTGTCCTGGAGTCGATTCTGACCCACAGCGCCCCAAGAGGACAGAGTGGAACTGCACCACAGGGTCTCCAAGGCTGTCAATCTTCACAGAAGCAAAGCCCAAACCACACCCACTGCCGTGGAGTCCATTCTGAC